>NW_026854798.1:0-83717 GCF_026571515.1 Ruditapes philippinarum | reverse complement strand
TTTACTCGAAAAGAAATCAACCTCGCCTAACAGTCTAAATCAATCAGTAGATGGACTTGAAAAGTGTAAGCAACATTCGAAAAAAATCCGTGAAATTCTATTGTGCAGCCCACAATATGTGTGGCTGTTCGGTTTGCATGATAATCGAACATAAGGCGTGTGATGTAGTGTATATTCCCCAAAAGGCTGCCGAGTTTGAAAGTAGCAAAGATGTTAAATCTTTTGAAGAAAATTTACAGAAATGCAGCTCTCAGATCACAGCTTGCTTATCGGAAATAAGAAACAATATCGATGCAAAACTTGAATGTTTCATAATAAATTTACTCTTGACGTACAAGAATTTAGAGACTCTCTTATCGATCATGTCAACCAACTCGCAGCGGATATTTGCGCCGAATCAAACGAATACAAAGACAAAAGTGTTCAAGAGCAAACAGAACTTACGAGCAAGGCTACAGTGGTGCAACGTAATCTACAATCCATGGAAGAATCATTTAAAGCAGACAAGTGCCAACCAAACAAATTGTTTGTAAAATTTGAAAGCTTGAAAAATGCCTTAGAGGAGATGTCTACTACGACTCGTGACTTAAGAAAACAGAATACAACAGAAAGATACTTTTTTCGAAAGGACAGCCTTATTGAGTCTGTTTTGGACAAATGCAAGTCGATTGGCTGTATTCAATTCAAAAATGGTTAGTTAATAAAATTAAGTTGGCATTTATCGCATACGAAGTCTCATTGTTAAAGGAACTAATGTATTGTAACAATTTATCATCTAAAATGTATGACCAATCAATGTCATATTTTGTTGGTCATTAAAGAATTAGTATGCATTATTAGCCATTGTCACAATTTCCAAAACATCATTATGTTCTTCTGTTTAGATATGATTATTTATATCTGATTAAAAAAAATATATTGCCAGAATATATCGAGTCAAATTATTTTTGTCGATGATGTTATGCATGTAATCAAAGCAACATCTTCAGAATATAATTTATTATTTTAAATATGGTAGGAGTAACACTGTGTTTTACAATTCTTAGGAATCTACCTAGAACATTTTTCGAAATTGATGCAACTTTTCTTTATTCTGCAGATGAATTAGATGCAGGTAGCGACTTTATTCCGGAGAACGCAATGCCTGGAAATGGAAAGCAGGTAAAAGAAATATATAAAAGTAAAATTCACATCGTTTCAAGCTTTTAGTCTTGGTATTTTTTTTAAGGAAACTTGTGGCATTATTTGCATGTTGTATGTTGTTCATTATTCTAAGTGTAATGTTGTGTTGTTGTTTCATAATCATAGTTTTAAACAACACATCTTTGTGTGTAGCAATTGTCCTATTAATATCTTAAGAGTAAATCGATAAGTTTCCCCCTTTCTTGGTTCCTCATAACCAAAGACTTACACAATTCCCATCTTAACTTATCAACACTTCACTTGTTTCCGTTCAAGTTAATTATATTTTTATAAAATTGTACTTTTAGTTTTCAGTTGGATGAGTTTTTGATTGTACAACATATGCATAATACATTATCTAGCAGCGTTTCAAGCACTTTAGCTTGTAGTGAACTACCCATCATCTCATTGGGTCATTTAAGAAAAAACACTTATGTCAAAGAGACTTAAAACTTGAAATTATTTCAAAACATCAAGTGAAGCACATAAAATGAAAACAAAATGTAAAGGAAATAATGATATATACCATGTATACTTAGAATATAATTCCTTTTCAATCCCTTTATGGACTTTTATGCCGATTTGAAAGGTAAATATAGTTACAACAAAATCAAATATTGGGTTACTCAGCTAAGTCCCCTAAAGCAAATTTATGTTCATGCACACGTTATCTTTAATTTACAGAGTCGCGGCTTAAAAGATTTGACGCAAAGAGTAGAATTCTTGCAAATTGATGATGACTGCTTGAGGTAGGCTCATTTAATCCCGTTTATGTTATATAACCTTGTTTAATTCTTCCAGGAAATGTACCCCGACATGACTAAACACAGAACATCTAATAATATATATCGAACTTCTATTACTCGATATTCATATGTGTCGAAGCAAACTGAAAGTCCCGATTTCCCCATATATATTGTTTGTTAACCTTTTTACGTGCATGAGTCATGTATCGATGTGTTCGATTTGCGTCAATTTTTATGGTAGGTACAAAATAATTCGAAGAAATATTTGGAATTCCTTAATTAATAAGGCATCATGGATTTTCAGATAATTGTAAATCTTTTTCGAGGCGTAAAACTTGTATATAAGTGTAAATTACAAGCCTTGTTTTTGCCACTTGTCCAAATCCCTCCAGAGGCGTGTACGTCGCGGAGAAGGCACACGGCAGGTCAATGTCGAGTCATCTTAAGTACCAGAGGTGATTGGTTGACCTTTCGTGACTAACTCTGGAGGGTGGCGCTATCAAGAGTTGTTTTATGTCAACCGCCTGTTTACAGCCGTCATGGAACTTGATGCTTTTCCGGTATTGTCTTTCCTTCATCGAACGAAGAACAGGACTTAAGAAGATCGGCATGGAAAAGACATCCCCGCTAAGACTATTAGAGTGGACCGGCATGGACGCTGAGATCTCGGACATATGGAATTTCCGGCGCCGAGCTAAAATAAACCTAAAAAAACACACACACACACTTGTTTTTGAAACATCTAAGTGAGAATACGCTTATTCAATTGAAACTATTCTAAATGTCATAGTTGTATTTGAAGAAATGTATAACGAATGAGTTTCGATTTGGATTTAATAAGACACTGTGTCGTGTGATAATCATATGGGATATATTTCCATATGCTGGTTAATTAATGGTCCTTTCAGTTTTTTACGCCTTTTGTGAATCATTTGTAAGCGTCGTTTTTTTTTTCAATTAAATTAAAACTGATACATGAGTCGAAACTCAGATTTGTAAAAGTCCAATTGCGTAAGTCCTTTTAAATTCAAATTATCAAAGTTCAACTGTATAAGTAAAACTGTTGTCTAGCTAATGTAGATCATGCTCTATCTTTTACATACGCGGCAGTTAACTTTATAACTCATGTGAACATTTTACTATATAGCCTTATGTGACATCGTTTTATTTTTTGATTTATCTTATTATGGGATCAATACTTTTTTGCAATATTCCCCAGGGGCGAGTATTCTAAATAGACTTCGAAAAACTTAATGCTTTTGTTATCTCCCTTGACCGCTCTACTTTTATGCCACAGACGTTTGCAAATGCGCACGGTGTATTAAGCGTCTTGCAATAAAGAATAAGCTGATTATTGTTTTTCTTTGCACGATAAAAAATGTTCACAGTAAATGTTTTATTGTAACAGTTCAATCTGATTTATTGAGTTGTAAATCAGTGATGTTGAGTATGCTTCTTGATAGAATCTGGACATTGGTGAAAGTTTTAACACACTATAAAGTGCATTTTAGTATGATAAAATCAATGAAGAATGGCTCTCGGAGTAATAATGCATGGCGGTGAAAATACATTAAAAAGTTGGTTGACATTGTAAGTTACATAAAAAAGTAATTATTTGTGAGCAAAGAACATACTATTTCTTTCGAACATAAATTTTCATGCTTTTAATTATAATAGTGTTGATACTTTTCCAGATATACGCATTTTGGCGACTCAAATGGTATATTTATTGGAAACACCAAAATGACGACAAAAAGCTACTTTGAGTTGGAGATACTACATGATAGAAAGGGCGGCTCTGTTGGTAAGTAAATGTTTTTTTTAAAAAAATGTTAATGTTAAATGCTCTGAGAAACTGGGGAAAATATATGTTGACGGGATAAGGTTCCATAATCGCTGTTCTTCCAATTAGAGCTATGTTCTAATATTTTGTCACCTTAGTTCATTAAAAGTGTTTACTTAGATCTTAATAAAAGGTGTGCTTGAAAAAATAGTGATCAATACTGTACTGACTAAATGTATCTGAAATGCAGATATTTTTTTTATTTTTTTAAAAAACAAGAGCTGTACCTTGGAGCGCATGCTCGACTATGCTCAAGGCTGGAGGGCACATTATGCCTTAGAAACGATTACTATTTTCCTTCTTCAGAAAGGTCATACATTGGTTTTACAACGTTTAAATAATGGTTTAAGAGCGTGTTTGATGCTTGTTACCTGAAGAAAATAGCCTGTAATGAGAAATAAATTTTCATCAAAGTAACAAAATGTAAACAAAGTAGTATTTTGACTTCCATACAAAATACTACATCACTATATCTGTACAAACTGTCTAAATGCAACAGTAGTTCAGATAAATGGCTAATAATATTAGTATTGTTTTCGAAACTTTGACAGGACACCAAAAGTATAAAAAAAGCTTTTGAGATATGAAAAAAAGCATTTTTGGGCATGCAGAAATTTCTACGTTCAAAGGACCATATTTCGGTCAAAGTCCGTGTTAGATTTATATGCCTTGGACACTGCCATACTTTTATGTCCTAAAATAAGTTAATGTTAATTTTAAACCAGTTTCATTTAATTGGAAGATACCAACAAGCTTAGCTAAAGTATGACGCGTACAATAGCTCGTCCAGCTTAAAATACAATTTCATTCCTATCCCTGGTTATACATGTGTATGCATTTTATTACAAATATAGCAATTGGTCTTGTGCCTGTTAACTATCCAGTGCAACAGTTTCCTGGCTGGAAAAAAGGCTCAGTTGCGTATCATTCTGATGATGGTCGGTAAGTTGGTGCTGTTGTTGTTTGTTTGTTGTTGTTTTTTTTTTTCAAATGAAAAAACTCCATATTTAACGAAATTATTTTTTATCAAAATATTCAAAAACCAAAAACAAATCGCGTGATTATTTAAAATTTGACTTTTATAACGTTATAACCTCATACCGTCTTATGTCATTGTATTTAAAAGTAACCCTTCCGCTAAATGATACGGCGGTGAGCTTAACACTCGATTCAAAGTTGCTTTTCAAAATTCCATATGACTAATTTATTCATAGCACACAAAACAAAGGTGTGAAGCATCATTGTCGCATCGAAATTATTTTAATCATCATTATAGTTGTTTACAAATAAGTTTATTGTTATTGATTATCACTATTATGAGGTTCAGATACAAACCAGCCACAAATAATGTGACCAACCTTATGTAAAGTTTTACACTTACAATGTATTGTTTTGTTTTTTTATTAATATTATTTTTTTAATTGTCTGTAACTGTCTGAATTGCTATGAATTTAATCCCACTCTAGAATTTTCAACGAAAATAAATACGGAGCGGCTATTGCCCCTTGTAGTGAATCTGATAAGATGGGTTGCGGAATATTAAGCATGGAAATGTTTTGTGTTAATGTCTTCTTCACAAAGAATGGACAAAAGGTAACATGTTTGAATCTGTGTTTAATTTACATCTTTTACTCTGTGATACTGGACAAAAGATAACAAAGGTCCAGTAAAACGAAGACAGCATATTAAATCATCTTTTTGGAGCAATTTTTTTGGGCGTCATAAAAGTCTAATTTATTGTATTATTTTTTAGATGTTAAAGTCTTTTGGAATATACACTTAAGCAATATTTATGACAAACCGTTTTTAATTTGTTTAATGACCACGTGTAAATTGCAAGTCACATTATGATAACTAACTGACAATCTGTTTTCAAAGTGCTTCATTACTAAAATGAAAGTTGTTTCATATTTGATGGGTTTGCTGAACTAGCCCTCTATCAGATCCTTCTGAAATATTCAGTTAACCGCAGCAGAAATCTAAATATACTTTTCGTTGAATTTGTTCACAATTTTTTAAAACTATTACTTCTTTGTACCATTTCTACAGTTAGATAAAGATAAAACAACTAAAACTGTTACCTTAGGTTTTGTAAATAACTGATTCAAACTTGTTACTTAATTATCGTCTCTTTTCCAAGCAAGATATCTATTTCTTTTATGCTTTCTTTAGGTTTTTTCTGTATTAGATTGATAATGTAAACGCTTAAGGTGACTTTTGAGGCATTGTCTGTTTTATCTACTACCTTTAATCATTTTCCAGATCGGAGAAACAAAATTACTAACAACGCAAGACCTTTACCCAGCTGTTGCACTTGACACCAACGGTCAAACAGTCAAAGTCAATCTAGATGCTCAATCCCTAGTATAGTATCAATGGATATGAACTGACAATCAACCTCGACCTTTTGCGTTGATTTTAAGGAGTTTGGTGACAATTTTCTTATTAGACAGACTTAATAGTTCTTACATCTCTATATCGACAATAATACATGTTAAATGAACTTCAATAAAATGACAACGCATAATTTCATACGGATTCCATTTCCATGTTTTACAAACATTCCCTTTCGTTATTGATACTGACATATGAGTTTTTAATTAACAGTAGGTGTGTGTTTTACAGCTCCTTTAGTGAAGTTCAATGGAAAAGAAGAGACAGTTATCTGTTTATCAGGATATTTTCAGATACCCCTGCCATTATGGAAGGGGATATCTGCCAGTGCATGTCTCCTGCTAAATTACAATTTAATGTAATTTACTTTCATATGCTTCCTACAAACTGCATAATATTCAATTTATAAGTAATTTGTTTTTCGTGTAATTTTATGCTATTGTTATTATTCATTCCAATATCCGACTAACTCTTTTTTGCACATTGAGTGTCCGTGGTTTAACATTTTTTTGTGCATTTGTGATCTTGAAATATGTATCTGTAAAATTATAGATTGACAGTTTTTTTTATATTTCTATGTTCATTTGATTTTGTTGCTATTGAATGTGACAAGTAGTTATCAACTACTTTAGTCTTTAATGTGCTTTAACTTGTATGTATCGGCTTTTTATTCAACACTATTCTTGTTTCGTACCACATAGCTGTTGTTTAAATTAAATATTCAAGAAAGTAATCATGAAAAACATTAACGGTAGAAAAATATGGTTAAACGTCAGGAATGGAGTTATTTAAACATGATGCATAAACTGAGTATAACCGTCAATCGTTTGATAAATGCACGGTTTAATGTAAACTTCGTGTGGAACCAGTAAAAAATATTTAAACATTCTAGTGCAACTTATTATATACGGGAGGTAACTGTTGAAAAAAGTGACCTTAGGTAATTTCCGTGGTTTTACAGTGCAATAGTATTTAGTTACCCGTGTACTTTGGCGAAGAAAAGGGAAATATGTAATATTTTGTTTTCAGTGGTTAAGTTTTCTCGTCTACACAAAAAGTGATGTTTCGACCGAAGTTCATTTTTGAATTGATATTGTTTATTGAAACTCTCGGAAAGATGGGTCAAATAACGAAGATCAGCAGTAGAAATATGGTTATATAGATATATTATAGCTATTCAGACAGATCCAAAGAGACAGGCCACATCCCATATCTTTTTCAAACATGTTTTTCTAGGCAAATCACCCTTTCTTAACGGAATGAAGGAAAAATATAATGTGATTATAACTCATGCATAGCGCCTATATGATTGAGAATATTGTTAACGTACATCGTACTGTTGTTCTGTCACCATCGTACTGTAGTATTTTCCTCATCGTACTATCGTGCTCTCACCATCGTTATGTCATGTTAGGCATGCGCACAATGAAGTATAAATATTGAAGAAGACGATGACCGCGTCAAAGTCTCATTTTAACAATGACCTATCATTAATATAAATTCTTGCATTGATGAAAGTAGTTTGAAATTGAAGTTGATAAAAATTACCCAAACATTTTAAGAAAATAATACATTTATATCTTAATTATTTTAAAAATGCCCTACGACTAGCCTCAACAGTTCTAGGTTAGGAGTTTACTAAGGTACATGATGATGACGGATATAATAGTCGGTCAGTGAAAATGCCTGGTGCCTGGAGTACTTATGTAGGGAAGAAAGTGCAAATTTCTCAACGAAATAAATATTTGAAACAGCAACTAAACTTACTGTCCTATTGAGTTGTCGTCTTAGATTGTACTAGTTTGCCTGGAATTTTTGTCAATACACCGTGAATGATTTAACATATTTACGGAACCTACCGAAAAAATAGTTTCCAGCGTTATATGAATAAAATGTTACAGATACAATCGGTAAAGTTCATGTTTGCTATTGCTTTGTGCTAACTGATAGAGTTAAAGTGAATATAAAAATTTGCTTTAATACACCAATAAGCATTATACAGAACTATGTGCAAAACATATGTTCCTGGTTGAATTGTGTATTAAAATAAATATTTCAACGGCGAAATTAGCGGAAGGAAATAATATATATTTTAAAGCTCAAGTGTGTATTAAACGATATAAAGAAGAACGTCATGAATAGTAAGAACTTCTAAGCATTAACATTTCAATGTTATGCACCATCTATTAACAACCATTTATGCATTATCTTTTTGCACTTAAAATGTATGTTTTACATACAAAGAGTTGCAAAAGCTACAAGATATTTGCAACAAGCAGAGGAATGAACTCAAACTCATGGGTAAATGCAGACTCAAATAACGCGTTAAACAAAGCCGTTTACAATTGTCATACAGCAATATATATACACTAGTAAATATCGCCTTCCATACTGCCGACTTTTTTCAGTCCAATGAGAACAAAGAACACAACATGTACTTGACTGCCAGTCGTTTCTAACGTCTTCATAGATATAAAGAACAATACAGAGTGTCTTTTGTGATTTTCCCTTAATCAACATAAAACTAATTAAAGTCAAGCTAATCATCTGATGAATTCACATGAAAGAATGGAATAAGTCTAAAGATATAAATGATACTTGTTTGCTTACGTTTATGCATGAAATAAATTTCTCACAGAGAAAGCTTAGGTAATGGACTTTTATGGACTTTGTGACAAGATGTGTTAATTCCTTTAATATGTACATAATACACGCAAACATATTCTCTCTCGATACAAAGAGCACTATACATGCTATACTTTCGCAATTATATGACTACGGAGAGTTACTCCCAAAAGTATTTATTATTCAGTCTCTAACTTTATTTGTAATCCAATGAAAGCGCTGTATTTCCTTACATTTTCATAGAAGAACAAAGGATGGTACTATATCGAATTCCGTTCATAGTCGACTTCTATTTTTCATAGTAATTCATAGAACCGCATAGTGACGTAATAAAGTGCCAAAAAGGCTTGACACTAAGTATGTTAGTATTCATCTGTAGCTGTTCCACAGAAATAAATAAAAAAAAGACATTTTCATGTCGCTATCGCTCCCCTTAAAGTTTCTAATTTCTATAGAACAGCACGGATGAGCACTAATATTACACACAGATATTTGAAATTCAGGATCAAGTTTAACTTTTGATGACACTTTATCTAAAATATTGTTCAAATTACCAAAGGTGGGATAGTTGCTCTTTATTCGAGTAATTTATGCAAGAAAACATATCACTCGTCGATTACGCAAGAAATCATATCACTCGAGATTACGTATCGGATTTCAAATATCCATTCCTCGGGCAAACCTGGCAACAAGGGCTGTAAGGTTTTAGCCCAAAACCTCGGGTACAGCCCATTGCGACAGAGCCATTTAGATCGGGTATATATCTATCTTGATACAAAAAACATGACATATATTTTATATCAAAACACTTTATATAATTCAGTTTCTTTATTTGGTTCTACACGTCGCTCTTATGTCTTAGTAAAACATAACATTTCTATTATATAGACAATCAATGGTATGAAGCAGAAAAATGGCCCCGTACGTTAATCATTGAATCTTTTTTGCGCCATAGACGTCTTCATTTCAGGAAAATACCCCAATATTAATATTAACTGCAATAAATCTAGCCATAATAGGCATGAATGCTTAGATGACGATATATTACAACTTTTAAAAGTCAGCAGTTTCAGATAATATACATATATATATAAACGAATCAATGAATTTTAGAGAAGCCGTACGTTACCACGATTTAACTGGGGTAAAATTCTCTCGCTTCGAATCTGGTGACGCGCATTTCTGAAGAAGTACGGGACAAAACATAATGAAATAAAATCCATGATTGTGGAGAAGGTTCTTATAATTATATACCTTCACATTAGAACATGATACACGAATTTAAGAGAAAAAAAGGAAAAACCTACTTTTTGGCCGCAACCGCCATCTTGTTTGTTTTTGGTAACGATCGGCGTGATTCTCCCCTGTGCTAATAGATATATAGAGAATAGCATACGAGGCTGATATGGCTAGAAAGGGGCGAGTCTTGTCGAGCCCTTCCTGCCCATATCAGCCGAGCCTGATAAAATTGATATCAAAAGACAGTAGCATGTTTTTCTATTTATTATGTAACACATAAAACTGTCAAAATAACAAAATAATCTACTTTTAAATAGCGAATTTCGTAGAAGGGGGCATTTTTGTTCAAAGAAATAATTATTGAAACAATTTCCTCCGCTCCTGAAAATTAGACTATGGTGGCCATTTTTCTTTCAACTCGAGATTATTTCCTGAGATAATAGATACAACAGAATTTAACGCGATAAGATTCTTACCTTTAAACATCAATAAAAAATATCCATATTAATCACATAAACTCAACTCATTTTACTGCACCATTTTCCTTGAATTGTCAGTTTCAAAAGTTCACGACAATTTCAATCAAAGAAACGTCCAATAGGCAATCAAACACAAGCTTGACCAGTATGCGTCTAATTTTTTAACGAAACATTTTGTTCACTTATTAAATAATAATCTGGCGAAATAAAGTAAACATTTACAAGTTCTCAAATATAGTCTAGCCTGTTTGTTTGTTTACATGTATAATTTGACGTGAACATCGATGATGTCATTTGCTATATTTAAGTTACATGACTCCACTTCATTTAGTTGGTGCTTAACTATTCGCTATCTAATTTATTCGTAATTGAACTAGAAAAAGAAATAATAAATAAATAAATATTGAATCTTGATTCCATATTTGTAAGGGTATGAGATAAAATTGTAGAATTCACATGCTGATAAAAATGAGAATATAAGGAATTGAAAAATGTCCGTTAAAATGGGCGGGGCTTATTGTTGATATCAGGTTACTGACCTGATATCAATAAAAATATAAGGCAAGTGTTATCGGGCGGTTACCATAGCAGTTGCATGATAAAACCCTATCAATTCTTTCTGATGTTATGACATTTGAATCGCAAAATATGCCAAAAAGAAAAAAGTCAATAAACAGGTTTATGCATACGCGTAGGTAACCGTCGTAAATGTAGAACAATGTTCAATTTGATTTTTAGCGCGACTCGGTACTTAAATTTTATGGCATCTTTTAAAAATGTATTAATTTGAATAATTACTTAAATATTAAATATCCTGTATTTTTTATGGTTTTATCAAAAATAAATACTCAAATGAATATTTATCAATATTGTAAGTTCCAAAAAGCATTACTTGTAAAGATATACCAAATTTACTTTTCATGTTAATAAAGGGAGGCAGTTAGAAATTTATTTGCTATACAGTCTTGGTCAAATTTTCCAATAAAAAATGAATGCAAATAATTACTTTAATGATTAGATATAATGTGTACAAATATTTGCAGGACATATTTTACATTCTTCGACGTTTGAAATTGTTTTAGAAGCATAAGTATAAACATGTATAAAATTTCATGTATGTGTGGTATCAACATTAATTACAACATACAGGGTCTTTAAATATCTAAATATTCACCCAAAGTTTACGTGCACACATTTGCATTTTGTTAATGTAAATGCAAGTTGCAAGTTGCCTATTGTTCCACACATTGAAAGGACAATAACGCAATACAAACTTTGAACCGATTTGGTGGTTATGTTTAAAATGTTATTCATTTGTAAACTCGTTAACAAAAGTTGTACGTCGATATTTGTATTTTTCCTTCTTCCTAAAACATATATTACTTACTGGAACGTGCGCACTTGAGGCTGGTAGTCTGCGGTAAGTTTTTCTTTTCTTTTTTTGTCATTAAGGAAGAATAATTATTATAAGAACAACATGTAAAGGATTAATTAATTTATATTTTCTTAAAGCTTTTAGCTTATTTTTATCATTTGTGACCTTTATTTATCAACAACAATTATCAAGGTTTCAAAAACTTTATATGTTGCTTTATTTGCTAGTGGTAAATATCTAGTTTTATAAAAGTATTTTTAAAAGTATAAGCTAATCGCAGGTTACACTCCATTGATTGAACATAAATAAAGTAAATAATGATAAAAATAATGTTTACAATTAATCAAACAATGTAACAATTAAAATCCACGTGAACAAATTTATAAGTATCTTTAACAGGAATGTTTTTGCCTCTTAGTGAAATGTTGTCTATCTCATAATTAAACAAATTACACAGGGTTTTCGAAATAAAATACAAAGTTGTATACCGTTTTTATTTGTTTTCTATTCATTTAAAAATGATCGTGTATGCTTATGAGTTATTGACTCTCATGTGTACCAACTTCAGTCATATTCATGTGCAAATTGTTTAGAAAATTACATACAATGTGATTCGTAGATTCACTGTTCCAGCATATATTTGCTTTATTTGACTTGATTTGACTCGAAAATGTGACATATATGGTACGTCGTAAGACCTAAAGCTGCATGCCTACAGATGAGTCAAACTATTTCAATAGAATCAAACTTGAGAAATATGAAGATTTAAGGAAAAGTTAAACGATTAAAGATTCAAGTAATATTTTTCCATGTTATGTGCGATTAATGACTTTCAGTATTTAGAATTATATTTCTACTGCGTTACTAACGCGCTGAACGTTATTTATGGATATTTTGACCATTTGTCTGGTAACTGATTTATATGGGTTGTAAGTGCAATTGATAATGTGTTAATTGCTTCATTTTGCTTATTTCTCACAATTTTACATTCCAATACATTTCAAACTTTTTATTAAAATAAGCATGAATCTGGGGGAATGCAACTTTAAACATGCCAATCAAAATCATAAAATATGCTTTTACAAATACAGCTGAGAATTCTTTAATCATTTGTTAATATAAACATGTATTCAGATATTATAATATCAAATTCAAAAGAAAAAATTTCATATCGGAATATAAGACAAATTAACATTGACTTACCCGAGTATGTAAAAAAATTCCGTAACGAATGTTTTTCAAATCGTATATTATTGCGCTCACTGACTACTTGGTCCGAGAGATAAATAAGGTGGGTATAAAGATAGCGATTATATCTATGAATCCTCGCTGATATGTGATTTTTTTCTGAAGTTCACACATAATGAAGACAGGGAAATCGTTTTATTTTTGGTGTCATCATACACAATAGAAAGAACATACCGTCAGCTCTCTCATTTTTACTCGGGCGGGATGGGGATGGCATATACTCGGGGTCTACATCCGTCGTGAAAATCCGATAACCTCAAATAAGATGCTCTCTTTATGTAATGACTTATAAAATACAAAGATATTTGTAATATCATATTGCATGCAGACAAACAAACCTCTCCAACCTTTAGAAATAAGAATAATAAAACTAGACAAAATTTAAAAATAAGAATGTGTGTTTAATTTTGTCAAAAGAAACGATGGTTAGAGATTAAATCTTATCAATACTTTGAAACAAAGTCCTGTCTAATAAAGAAACAATAATTTTTTTTGAAATATGAATTTGTATTAATTTAAAGCTTAATTTAGTAAAGAGTTTGAATATTTGAAGATGAATTATTAGTCTTCTCAAAGTTAACATTTGTACATAACATCTTTAAAAAACCAAAAATAAAACAACAACAAAAAAACAAAAAACAAAAAACATATTTTGTTTTGAAGGTTGTATTATGCTGGCTGTATTATCTTATTTTGTTGATCATTTTTTATAAAGTAATAGTGTTATTATATTACTCAACTAGATTTTACAAATTTATAAAGTTATACTGAATCAAATAGACAACGAAACTAAGTATCAGGAAGCATAATTGTTTCCTTTTCTTTTTTATGGAGTATTTTCATTGGTCCGAGGTTTTCATGTGACCAATGAAAATACTCCATTTGAAAACAATCTGCTGCGCCATATTACTTTCATTAAGGATGGAGAATTGACATATGGGAAAAAGGTGCGTTATAGTTTCATATGATGCTTTGATTGAACAATAATTACAAATAATAATTTAGATTTATCATATTTAAATACGCAATACAAAGAAATATATATATATATATATATATATATATATATATATATATATATATATATATATATATATATATATATATATATATATATATATAAATCCAATAACACTAAAAGTCAGTACAAACCCTAGACAGAGTGCTCGATGGTATCCCAGAGCTGTATGTATGGATTTATATTCAATCAACACATTGAAAAACACATTTTCCTTTACTAATTAGTTTCATGCGCAAAACGCAATCTTCAGAAGTGTAAATGGTAGTTCTCAATAAAGGGACGTAACTATGAAGTGTAAATGGTGGTTTCTCAATAAAGGGGCGTAACTATATTAATACTGTTCATTTTTTAAAGTTGCTTAATAGATATTTCCTGGAATGTCTGCAGGTTGATACAAGTTCGTTTCTTTTGTTAAGTTTAGCGTTTTCTTGTTTGCAGATAATGAACAGTATTAATATAGTTACGCCCCTTTATTGAGAAACCACCATTTACACTTCATAGTTACGTCCCTTTATTGAGAACTACCATTTACACTTCTGAAGATTGCGTTTTGCGCATGAAACTAATTAGTAAAGGAAAATGTGTTTTTCAATGTGTTGATTGAATATAAATCCATATATATATATATATATATATATAATAAATATTAATAAAATTTAATATATATAAAATAAACTGGGATGTTTAAGTTGTATATGCTTTAAGAATAATATGTATGTGTATGTTCATATATGTTCATACATTTTTTATGATACTCGATGACATTAATGTCATATGGACAAAAATATTTAACTGAACTATGACTATATCTCGAAGAAGAGAACAAATGACACGTGTCCTTCATGACTACGTTAAGTGAGATAAAGCATGACTTTTCAAAAATTAATAAAAAACTTGAACTGTGTCCAAAGGACACGGATGCCCCCACTGACAACATATGTATGGTATATAGTGAAACAATCAACAAAGGGCCATAGTTCTGTTAAATTTGGTCGCAGCGAAAATTCATTCCTTTACTACCATCTACACATTAAGGTTGTTCATCCTGGAAGTTTTAGCAAAATCTGCCATCCGGTTTAAGAGGAGTTGCGTTCAAAAGATTTCGGGACGTACGGACGGACGTACGAACGGACGTTCTAACAGGAGAGTAATAATGTGGCTACTCTATTGTTCTCTCTATTGTTCTTTTTGCCACACAAAAGAAAATAGCCACATAAAAGCATTACGGAATGAATGACGTCAAAAAGAAAGAACAGTTACCTATTGTCCCTCTAGCCACATAATTACTGTCCTGTGAGTGCGGACAGACGTACGAACGGACGTTCCAACATTTTGGCTTGAGGGGCTATTTTCTTTGTTATTTTATTTGTTTTCTTAAGGGCTACTAGCCCCTAAACCCTTTGATCACGGAATGAACCTATTGTTCTCTTTTGTTCTCTTTACTGTAATGTAGCCTTAACCCAAAATGTTTGCTCGGACAGACGGACGTACGGACAAGTGCAACGCTATATGCACTCCACTTTGTGGGGGCATAAAAACTATTTTAGAAGTATAATCTAAATTAGTCAGGTACAGGTGTAGTGTCATTCAAGATTCTTCGCCATGAACAATACGAAATTTATAATCTCTTATCTAATGTCATGATTTTTCACAGGCCCGTAATAGATTTTATTTTGTAAATTCACTCAAAGAACTCTTTAATACAATTCAATCAAAAACATCATTGATTATTTGAAAGAGATAAACTTGTATTCTAGGATCTCATTGGTTCATTTTGATTGTCATTTATAAAGTTTAACATAACATTTTAAGCCTATTATAGAATCCGGCACGATTACCCAGTTATGTGTTGACGTGGCGTAAAAATCCAAACAAACAAATCTAGCGCGTATATTTACTTTGTGAACTGTCAACGTATGGTTTCGCTTTAAAGCGAGTTTGTCTTCACTGAACACATTTTCCATAAATATTTCAAATATTTGTAAAAACTTAAGAAATATATCATTAAGCATATTGCTTGAAAGACAAATGCTGATAAAGTTCCATGTGACAAGGTATGCACAATTTTATGATGAATAATAATATCTCATTATACAACATTGTATTACATGTATCTGCTACTGTACATAAATATATGTAATATCTAATAAATTAATGTATTTCACACTTACCAAAAACATTCATGTGTAATTTTAAGCCATTACTTCATGAGAATTTTGTGAAAATGGCCAATTTAATAGGAAAGCCTCCTGTTACAAGAAACTATAAAAAAAGACTTCAATACTGTTCAAACTTGGCACAAATGTTGACTGGGCCATACCCTTTGTAATAGCATACTCAATCTTAAATTTACCATGTTACCATGGCAACGAGGGGACATTTCGAAATTGCCTTTAAGTTAAATAAATATTTTGCGTTGGTTTTTCCATCAAAACTGATTCTAAAGTGCTGCAACTTCTCAATGGAATTTAGATAGAGTCAAAGGATTTTCAGCGTTAGTTACACGTAACCTGAAGGTCGACCTGAGGCAATCTGTAGACTCTCACAAGTCGAGCATTTTTCAAAAGTCTACTGACCCCCTTCAAATCTCCAATCAGAATGGGGCACATCTCGTCTCTGGCAGACCCTTGATGTATCTATTTGATAGGGGATAACGCAGAAAAGTGATCACTGTGCTAACAACATTTTCTCAAACGAAAACAAGTGATTGTGGTCTAAATAGGGCATTTTTTCACTATAATCCGAGCACAATAAACAGAACTGTCTTCATATTTATTTATAGAACAGAGCAGTCCATATTAATACTATATAGGTAAATGAAATATTGCACATCTCAATGATTGTACGTTTGACTGATAATTGTAAAAGTTAATAATAAATGTCGCAATAGCTCCATCGGTAGAGCACTATGCTCAGAAGAAACCTTCTCCTACATCTCGGGATGTTTCTTCAAAAAAATGGTCTTGGCCTAACAGCCTCTTGATGTTGACACAGCCAGTGTTATATCCTCGTAACTAACTCTTTCATATACTATAACTATTACATGTAATTATTTGGTTAATCACTTGCAGTTACATATTTTTACCCGAAAAATTTGTTGTAACAGGAGGCTTTTCAATTAAAACGGCCATTTTTCACATATACATTGTACTCATGCGGTAAAAGGTTAAGGCTTCATTTTTTGGTTGAATTTTTAAGCACCTGTCATAAGCATCCAAAAATTCCCAAAAGTGTGTCGAATGCAAAATACACCCATATGACAACGTGTTCTAGTAATGCCTTAGCATGCTTACAAACTTGTTCTTGTGAGTTCGAAACTAATGGGGATGGTTTTCATTTGCAGTATTGTGATGCAAATTTTCAATATGCCAGTGTACCTTAGACGCTGTTTCTTAATAATTATTAGAAACTTAAAATCAGTATTTGAAATAAAGAATTATTACTCTCTAACCATTTAATTTGTAATGTCATATTATAAATTAAACTACGATATTTTGCAAGTAATGTATGCGTTTCATTCAGTCATTTTAAGTTCAGCGCCGTGAAACTTAACTACTGGTTTTGTCCTATTGCATTTTTTTTATTGTCAATGAGAACAGACGGAATATATTTTTTGAACAGTAATTTGATATTTGCAATGCAGTATCATTCTTTTCCATAATAAATTTTAAATGTTCAAAATCAAGTAATAAATTATAAAGCAGGTGTCTGTTTTGCAATGTAAGCCGGGATGAGACAAATTTAGGTCAGCACATCGCGTTGTGTTTTCCATAGACTTAAGACATGACATCTTCACATGTACATTTAAAATAAAGGTCAGTTACTTTAGGACATACTTAAGCCAGAAGCTCTTTAAACTTAAACGTGAAAGATAAAATTCCTGTACTTTTCAGTTTTATTTTAAGGATTTGAGTTAAATGTGTTCACTTAATGAAATGTTGTTTGATTTATGTTATAACCTTGTATTTGTATGTAAACATTGAGTAAAACACACCTAGCATATAAACACACTTATATATAAATTGCAATATAAAAAGATCTTATGCAGTGAAATAAAAATATGTGCTAGACTACCTTAGCTTATTTTGTTTATTTTGAACAATAAAATGCTTTCAAACCTACAACGAATGCACTTTATGTTTGATCAGTTGAAGGTTTTTTCTATTGTCAGATATCATTTTTAAAAAATGCATGAGCGTATACCGATGATAAAGCAAAATATTTAGTTTTATTAGGTGCGTGGTACCCGTGCTAACAGTCAAAATCAAGTTTGCAAAAACAACTATGAACAGCTATGCTACAGTTAGAATTATCGTCCACAGGTAGTTTAAATGTAACTTATACATTAGCCTTCTTGCCATTAAATGTAATATTATAATCTCATCAAAAGTACTTATAGTTTGCAAAACACAATTTAAAAGGATTATGGTACATAACAATCTGACATAAGTTTTGCCTGTCGTAGTTCTGACTGATATTTTGATGAACCATCAGTTACTTGAATTTTTTTAATAAAGTCAGGAATGCGTTAAATATATTCAATTGTCCTGTGTTGAGTGATATTGCATACTACCTCTTATTTAGCTTACAATATGTGGGCTCATTTAACAGATTGCAATTTTAAAAAGATACATTTTAACGTCTCGATTACTACCCGGTATTTCTATTTAACCTTCAATTAAAGCTGTCATGGAAATCACAAAAACATTAACAAGTTAGTAGAGATTAAACCCATTTCTCGCTATTTCATAGTTCAGGTTTTAAAAAGCTTTTGAGGGCATACTTCCTCGTCTGGATGAAATGGTTCATTTAAAGGTATGCAGTTTACATATTAAGTACACTGCGCACTTGAGGTCACGATCTGATATATGTCTCATAAAAATAAAACTCTAAATTTTTTGTCATCATGATAGTTAAATGAGATATGCTTTCACTAACTTTTAAGCAACTTTTTCAGTCTTAAAGAATTGCAAAATTGTTAGTCTAACTAATAGCTATAATCTACAAGTTTATATTCCCTTCGTTATATCTTTAGTGATTCTTAAAATAGATTTCAATAAATCAGATCGGGGTATGAGCTATTCAATTTCTCAATTTTACTCGTATATATAAATTGTAATTTTAATTCAATTTACTTTCAATAAATATAAACAATCAAGCTTTAAGATTAAATGTTGTCGTGTATGTGTTACGAATTAAGCAAAATTTGAGAAATGGAAACGTAATTTTAATGATAATGAAATTTATTATATACCTATAAATTTTCTCCCTAAAATACACGCAAATATTGAAGCGCAAATACGCTTCTACGGATAGAAATTTCCATATTATGTTAGTGACAAATACGGTACCATATATGGAAGTGCCGGACTATTTTTGACGTTGGTTCCGATCTTAGCTTTGTATAACGTTGCATTTGAAAACGGGAACCAAAATTATCAAAGGCGTGGCCGGTTTGCAAGAATTACGTATTCATCCGTCAGTCACGAATTTATTTCTTGACAACTACATTTCATTTTCTGAATACAACGAAAAGGTATATAATAAAAGGAAAATTATGTTATAGTAGCTTTCTGAGACTATGTATTTTTCTACTCGCAACGTTGGAAAATTTATATCTCGCTCGACCTTCGGTCTCGCGAGATATCAATTTTCCACCGCTGCTCGTAGAAAAATACAAAGCCTCAGAAAGCTACTACAACATAATATTCCGTATAGATTGAAACTCCTCAGTATTCAATATTCCTTTTATGTCTACAATTGAGACAAACCTTCAA
The DNA here is from genome assembly GCF_026571515.1 of Ruditapes philippinarum. Taxonomy (NCBI): domain Eukaryota; kingdom Metazoa; phylum Mollusca; class Bivalvia; order Venerida; family Veneridae; genus Ruditapes; species Ruditapes philippinarum. The sequence continues at coordinate 63,788 of NW_026854798.1, read as the reverse complement.
AGTTTTCAATATATTAAGTTTTTAATCAAATAAATATCTTTCTAAATGCAACTTGTCATCTAGCAATTTGTACGATGTTTGGTCTATACATTTAATATGGAAATGTCAAATATCTCAAGTTTTCAGGAACATAGATCAAATATGGTTATTATATAATGGGTAGAAAGTACCCCTAATATTTAGACATATTTTTTCGATGGTATAATAGGTAAACATAACTTTCAACTTTATCACTATATTGTGTTATATTTAAAATGAAATACAAGTTTGATATATTTTTGTCTTATCTCAATTATTGCATTATAATTGAACAAAAAAATACACAATTACGAAGAAAATGGTCAAGTTTTGAGAAATCATACCGTAGCACCACACAAATTATGAACATACGTTTACACTCAAACAGAGAAGGGATCTTCTATCTGCTTTTTTCATTTTATATATATATTGGAAATAGAAATACTCCCCTCATATATGTGAGAGACTAAAATATATATACATTAGATAAATACACATATCTTATAGATAATTTAACACGGGCTTTAGGAGTGTTCAAATATGAATGCATCTTGAACGTTATATTGTTCAATTTTGCCAGAAACACAAACTGGGAAGATATTAGCTTTACCCATTAAAAGCCGTTTACTTTAGTTGTGACTTTAAGTCACGTTATATTGTCCACTCGTATATTTTAACACAACAATGGTTGACATGACGTTTAAAATGGTCGTTTATTGACAATCGTTGTTTCTTTGGCATTTCTCTCTATCGGTCGAACGTTTAAACAAGTGTCTAAAATAGCATATCTGGCCTAGTGTGTGAAGAAATTTTCGATGAAATATGTTCTGTATATGGACAAAATGCAATGCCATTTGATCAGTTATTCGTTGGTTTAATACATTCAAATTGGGTTAATTTCGAATAAGGATGCAACCCATGCCAATTGGCCTAGAACGATAAGTAAAGTATGTCAAAATGTTTGCTTAAGTGAAAGAAATAGTTAATACCGATGTACTGATGTACCACTATGTAAATAGCTAGAGTCGTTGGCATCTCATTAGGAGCAGCTGATTATACCTTACTTAAACGTGATTTGATGTAAGAAAGATATGTGCTATATGGATTTCAAATTAGTTAACCGATGAGTAGAATAAGGCCCGAGTGCAAAGTAACATGTTGTTGCCTAAAATGTATCCAGACAACAATGCACTTTTTGCTTTTGCTGTTGTCATTTAACCTTATTTTATTTCTTATTTTATTTTTGGAAATGATGTAACTGGTGACGAAAAATGTATTATTGATTTTTTTGAGCCACAATGAGAGCACCAAAACAATATTTGAATCGTAGAATAACAGCTAAGTGTAGTCTTAGCAATTATACGAAACCCTATGAAATTGATATAAATTGAATACCTATTTAAGTTATTTTATTTCATCAGAAAATGACATTATTTAAAGGACTAAAATTACTAGCGATTTTTGTTCGTAACGTTTCTCGGATTTGGGAGAATTTACTTCCCGTTTCACACGACTGCTGTTAATGCGTGACAGTGAATTTACGTAAATATCTAAACACATTGTATTATAAGACTTTTTATGCAGTAACTAAGTAATAAAATGTGTTTATAAACAATAAATAATGTACCTGCTACTTGTATTGTGTAAAGATAAAAAAAATATTTTCTACACTGCTTGTATTTCTAAATTTATATGATCATTACGTGGCTCTGATTGATACAGGGGATTTAAGGTGGTTAAAGCTAGGACACCTTAATTCCTGTGTAAATAATTGTTCTAAACACCTACAAACGCTTTAATATCAGAAAATTATTAATAATCCTAACTATTCTAAACGTCATGTTTATTATATATCATACAATATTTACACATTTAAGGTACATGCAATAGTTTAATATAGATATATAAACTATGCAGACAAAACTGTATATCTTAATTAACATAAAATGTTCATGATCTTAGAATATGAAAACAGTTTTGTGCCATGGAGCTCAATTTTGCATTATCTGACATTGAACATATTTTTTATTTCGTGTCGTTTGAAGTCTGGCACACCTTTTTGTTTTTACTATTGGGTTATATTCTTTATAACGTCATTTTTTTGTTAATTTACAATCGAAAAAAAAATTAAAAAAATTAAACATATCGCTCTAAAACTGAATTTGAATTTTTTCCATACTAACCTTAAAGTTAAGAAAAAGGTATATTATCTATCAATAAAACTTCAAGTGGAGTTTAAAACAATCGTGAAATGGCTGTGAAGTATTATTGTTACACAACCGCTGTGCACTGTAAATTTTAAGAAGGGCCGAATTAAAATCTACCTTGACGAATGTCTTTTTAGTTCCGAGCACTTTTGAATGAGAATCATATAGGCGAGGAAATTCGATTGTGTCCGTACAAGTGCTCGTTTTAGACTGTAATATGGCGGTTAGCCTAAATCAATTCCGTTGGTAAAAAGCAAATAAATTTGCCGATTATCTGACACTACGAGTCTTATATTTAAGGAAAATTCTGATACGCGCGTATTTGTTTATCATTATGCCTTTGGCATAAATCAAGTTTTGAAAAGTAAAGTATCAAATAATAAATAGCACAAAATAAAGCTTAAATTCTTAAAGTTTTAGTCCTTTCTGAAATTTTAGCATTTAGCCGCCATCTTGGCACCACAATGGTTACCAATGTCGTCACGCTTTTGACTTTTAATGAGTGGTTCAACAATATAGAAATATAGATGTACAATGTAATTATAATACAGTAATATTCTTTTTTAAGATTTACCTTTAATGCCTTATCAACAAAATTAAAAAAGCGGCCTTTCATGTTGTTGTTGATGTTTGTTTTAATTTTTTAAAGCCAGAACTACACCACATAGTTCTTTTCAGAAGATCTCAAACGGTAAAATCTTAGAAGATATAATAATAATCTATTTAAATTTGTTCAAGACGAACTTATATGAATAAAAAAACATCAGATATATTATTGCAATGCAATGCATCAGCTTTTAAAATCCGATACGTTTCGACAAATGCAAAAGCGCTCCTTTAGATACTATTAGAGAAAATGTGTTTTACGCAGGATTCAATTTAGTTTTGTAACACAATATAACGTCTTTGTAAATATCCTTTAGTACAACCTCACTATTCATTAAATATGGAGATAAGGGAAAATTGCCTTTCACAAGTGTACTTAATAATAAAACAAACAAAAAATAGTTTTGCATGAAGTTATAAATGGGTCAACAAGTATAAGAATGTTGCTAATCCGCAGTGTATGTATGCGTTTTATTCAAAATCAAATAAGGATAAAACAATAAATGGATAAAACTTGTCTGTAACTTATATTGATATAAAAACGAAATAAATATACCAATATTTTCAGAAATCACATTTTCAAAGATTGTGTATATATATAAATCGAAAACTAAATGTATGTTTCAGATACAATGAATTTCAACTTGATTTAAGGATTTTTCAAGGTGTTTTCATTTAAGTTGTGGGTATATATCAGTTATATCAGATAATATATTAAATACACGTATATTTTATTATATAAAAACGTCAATCGTTGGTCAATGTTGAAAATAAGGTTTTATTAAATAAAAATTATATTCAACAATAAGTAATGAAATTTGAGTACTAAAAGTTTTTGTTGGAATATGATCTCAACACTTCACTAGAAACACAAATATCTGTGTAACCTTCATCTTTACAACTACAAAATATACAGCGCACAGGTAGAATAAATCACTTTTTAGGTCCTGGTGTCATTTAAACTCATTGGGTGTTTACATTCATCCATTTTAAGTTCGAAAATGTCTGCAGCTAGCTAAATTGCCAATTGTATGTTTGTTTCAATACAGGTAATATCGTCGACCTTGATGGTTGGTCTTTTTACCTGACAATGAGTGTCGCGAATTGAATTCATCAGGTTGCATCCACATTGAAACTTCATTCACTAAGTTTCAGTGAATTAGATTGATTTGTATTGAAATAAATTTTCATAAACGATTGCTTAGGATATAAGGTTAACTGTCCCCGACGCTGACGTTGACATAAATCTCCATTTTTCTTCAATTATAACAAAAAAACTAGCAGTAAGATTTCAAATATATATAATTTGCTGATTAAAGCTATTGTATTGGTATAGATTTTCTGATTCATTACATTTTTTCTTATCATAGATATAATGAAAAAAGACAATACGGCTGTTTAAAAGGTTCATGGACTGTTGCTCTATTGTCCGCATTTTTTAATTAGCGTGCACAAAACACATTGGAACATGTCCCTAATAAACAGTGAAAAAATAAATACAATATATTCAACAAAAACAAATCTGTGAAAATTCCAAATAATAGGGGATACGCGACTCGGCGCACGCTCATTATGCAATATCAATGAAAAATATCATCCTCGTCATTGTTTTTGAAAGTGTTCAAAGTCTTCGGACCAAATCATCAATAACATATTTATGTGTATTATGATAAAGCGAGAAAAAACAGCGTTCACAATTTTGCTTAATTCTCCACAAGCCGAAAGCCGGCTACTTTTCGTTCTTTTTCGAGATTTTTGAGTAATCTCGACACTAATCGGTCTTAAGAATTATCAGTCTTTATATTATTTTATCAAATGACAATTACACTCTGCGGTATCTACTGCACACCGACTAGCTTTTGTCATAAAACAAATCAGGGCAATACATGCAATACAAATAGTAAATACATATATTTATTGTAAATATGCGTATATCCTCATGAATAAAATACGATATTGCTTAAATTAAATTGTTTGGTCAGAATTGAATGTGTTCGACGGTTGCACAAATAAAACATCCTGGAAACACTCCGCAAACCTTTCATAACTTCCGCATTTCTTCGTGTATAGATAATTTTTTGCCAATTGAACAATTTACTGAACAATTTACCCGCTTTAGCCGCCCTTTCCTCCCCGCCCCCTTTCTTCTTATTAGCCGAATATGAAATCGCTTAATTCCACCTGAAAACCGAGAGGACTTCGCTTCCGACATTACCCCTTTTATTAAATCTTAAACCACTTATTTCAGATTAATTTCATTTAAATGTAAATAGATGATAACCCGCTTTTGCATTTAGAAAACTGAAACGTTATATTTAATTCATTTGATTATATTTTAACATTATAAGATCATTTCGGAATGAGCCTATATAACGTTGCCATGGTATGTATGTGCATAATTATATAACATTGCCATGGTAATTAAAATTCACGTGATTTAATGTATGGAATGATAATGAGTTCTACCATTTCTCACTCTAGCAGTTTTCTTAAAATGTTTTAAATGAAAAAATAATCAAACATGCACAAACAGTGAATGACACATTTATTTGTTTGTAAATAAAAGTACGTTTAAAACTTTATAAAAAAAACTAAAGATGGAATTTGTTTTAATGAAATTCAATGTGATACGACAACGGATAGCAGAGAATAATAGAATATTAGTTATAATTAAATTGATAGGGCTCTTTTCCGTGATCACATTCTATAGATAATGTCAAAAAAACGAAACAATGTTCACGAAAAATAGATTTGAGTTACAAAATATCCAAACAATAAATGGAAAAAGAAAAGTAATAATAATTACAAATCGACTTTACATAAACACGGTGTATGCTATCGATGTCTTTTTAACAGTTTAGGTCTATATTGCTGGGGTTAAATAACCTCTGTTTGGATACTTGTCCGCTTCCAGAGTTTGCAATTCCGTGTATCTTTCATCATCAAAACAATGCTCATACAGTTGGCTATAGGCATGCATTGTATGAACTGTATGAACATCAGGATTGAAATTCAATGATGTCTGACTTCCTGAGATGATCTCTAAAGAAATAAAAAAAACATTTTTACCAAAATAATAAACTTTTAACATGTAGGCTGTACCCTTGATATTTTTATAATATTTTGTAATCTGTTAATAAACCTTGCAGAACGTCTTTTATTTTTTTCAAAACAAAAATATCTCTTGTCATATCATATTTTTTATTTGTTTTAAATATTTTTTTTGATATCAAACAAATAAGGTATATGTTGACATACATACTAGGGCCACTCTGAATGAAAAAAAAACACATTCAATGAGTCCCTCATCTTTGATTTTTAAACATGTTCATTCAAGGCAGTTATTCAAGATCACCGTACTGTCACGTTTTTATCTTAATTGTTACTAAGTGAGTCTTTATCTGAATGTTAATGAAACAAAATTCATAGCTTCATAACATAGTATAATACTTACCAGCTGTTTGAGTAACGGATAGGTTAAGGGTTCCTCTTCTTCTGGAATTGAAAGGTTTTAAAAAGTATTAACTGTCTCAATACCAGTATTAAATTTTCCTTTAACCAAAACTATAACTTCACAATTTTTAAGCGGAGTTTATATTTGATTATTTCGTACACTGATAAAGTGTAGAAAACTGTACATTGGATATGTGTTGTTGTTTTTTTACTAACTTACATATGTTTTGTTTCTTTTTATTCTGTTTTCTTCGTAAAATCTTTGACGTTTATATTTTTATAAGTATGCTATATTTAGCATCTGGTGTGCGGTTACTTATTTCATTGCCACACAATTTCAATTTTACATTACCTTATAAATACCATTACAACAACTGAAATGGTGAAAACAAATGTTCCAACTGAAACGCATGTTATTACCCACTTCATTGTAGAGTATGTTGTCTGTTGTGTTGCTGTAATTGTGGAAAGAAAAATGATATGGAAAAAATGAGGCTAGGCTTACTGAATATTAAAACACGCTATTTGTTTCAAGGTTCAAGGTTAAAAAGGTAAATGTTAACTTTAAAAATACTATATTTCTATCTATATCTATCTATATTCTGTCGCTTATATAAAGACAATGTTATCAGTAAGTATCAGACCATATACAGTTATATTAATGCTAGTAAGAATCACATTCATATCTTAGTTTGCATAGGACAGATTGTTTTTAAACAAGATTGTTCAATCACATTGTCTACAAGATTTACTATCTTTAAGAAATATAAAAGCGCAAGGTTCACCAAGCCCCAAAAGGCCCCATTTAAGATATTGATAAGACACTTAATGTGTAGAGAACTAGGAGGGTCAATTTGGTGTGTAGTTGGTAGTTTGATTTTCGAATAACGAACTACCTACTAGCTGAGAGTTCGTTATTCGTAATCCCCAACTACCTACCAGCAGGTAGTTGGTAATCGAACTGTGCATGTTTTCCTCTAAAAAACAGAAAGTACCTATATAATTTTTCGGAATAAATAAAATGGATAAAACTTATATAGCATGAAACACCTTGTTTAACTATGTCCATCAGCGGAATCAAGTTGGTTATAGTTTAAAATATTTATGACTATTCTGCTTTACCTTTTTAAATTTTTAAATGGAAAGCCTGAATCTATAGAGAAAAATTAGGGTTTTGACGTAAAATTTTTTTAAGCAATGTGAGATATATTACAAATTCTACATCTTACAAAACAATAAAACCACTAATGACCGATTACAATTTAATTATTATTACTTATTAATAAGTGACTCAAGCAGTATTTTTATAGTGACTAGTGCTAACTAGTTAGATTTATAAATGAACTATTGTTTTTATTTGTCGAGGAAACTTATGTACTACTGACCAAATGAATGTAAGAAATCTTTTCATTTTGTATTTTACACAAACTGTTTAAATCTATATAATCCACATTATCATTGTCCATGACAAAATTTTATTTTGCTCATTAACGTGAATGGCCTAAACTTAATTTGATCTAAAACTCAACTTTAATAGCACTTATTTATTGTTAAAATCAAAAATACAAATATTAAACATTGATTCTCTTTTCGGTTAATTAAACAAGTATTTTAGCCATTATCAGCAAAAACTTGATTTAATTAATTTACAGTGGCAACGTACATGTTTATTATATTGAAATAGCACTTCGTTCCACATGAAAACAAGACAATGGCAGATGCCAAACGAATAAGACATATGGCATGGTCTTTAAAGAGTTGGTTTAAATTATTTCCAAAATGCTTTATAGCAGGATACCATATTTAGTTTATGATTTGGATTTTAGATGCAAATGATATATCCTCAGTTTTATTCCGGAATAATTATTTTATATTTACCATTTGCATTTAGAAAATACAACTGTTCTAAGAATCCAACTGCATTATGTATCCTCAGTTTGTATTGTCCGTAATCTTCTTCTGTAATAACGCTTATAGTTAGACTGGAATAATGTCCACGCGTTCTGATTTCGTATTTCACGTCACTACTAATTGTCTTCCATGAAGAGTTGTCAAATTTATACCATAGGAATTCCGGTGCTGGATAGGCAATTGCTTTGAATGCAAAAGTAACAGTTACATTCTCTGCACTGGTAATGTTTGTTTTCAGATCAAACTCCGGTGATAGAAGTGGTATGCCTAAAATATAAAAGCTATTTTATCAGAAAACTTACCATAATGATATATTCGTAACAAAACATGATTTCTGCCAAAACATATGTTTACATCTTCTATGCTATCTTCATCATATATTTTAAAAATATAATTCGGTTCTGTATAATATGATATAGTTTTCGAAAAGAAAAAAGTGTCAAATTATGACCAAAAAAATCAGTTTGACATAGCCTGTAAAAACTATATGCATGACAAAAGTAAATTATTATGTTGTTATATGACATCTGGTATGTTGCAAAACTAACCTATTTATCATGATTAGATGAAAAACTTCCTTTTAAGGAGCGCATTACCAGTGACCTTAGACTGGAACACAGAAACAGTTTGAAATTGCTGTTTTGAATTGATCTTATGTGATTAAATTTCGACAAGAAATACGTAACTTACATCTAACAAGCAATGTCACGTTTTTTAAAGATGGTTTTATATTGTATATGTTGTGTGCTGCACATTGATAAACACCACCATCAAGACAAGAGTTGACTCTATAAGCAGAACTTAAGCTGTTTGTGGATTCACTGCGCACCAGTTCTCTTTGTTTTAATGATATTGCTATTGATGACACTGGATTACTGTCAACACTGCATATAAAGAGGACAGTTTCGTTTTCAGTGACTTCGAAATGTTTTCTCCTTCTTTTAAGATCAGTAACACTGAACTGTAATATCTTACTTCTATCTGCATAATAGATACAGTTTCGAAATTTATTTCACTATTTTAGTAATAAAGAAGTATAACGGTCAACACTTGATAACCCATTCGAATATTGAATATTAAATATATGAGACTACATCATATGTAATAAATATGACCACTAAATGTGAAGAAAATTTTCATTATCATTTCGATTTACTTAAATGTAAATAATTAAATGATATATAATTCTGTACAAAGCCGTTGAAAAACACATGTGTTTATAAGAAATAATAATAAAAAGAAATTTAAGCAGCAAGTGAACGTATTTACAATTGAAGTTATAAAAACAATCAATTTACATCTAACATCTATGTCAAGGCTTGTCGTCGATTGCGTCATATATTTGTCATTTTTTGAAAACCTTCGAATCACGTTTTTCGCAATACATTCATACAATCCGGTGTTTTCTTTTGTTATATTTGTAAACGTTAGATTTTGAGATTTTGCATGATTTTCAATGTTCCATGTGCATGTCGGAGGAGGATCACCATCGGATCTACATTGAACAGTAAAACTGCTTCCTTCCTTAACGAATAGTTTATTATGTTGTAATTCACCATCACTTGCAATTTTATTTTGATCGAAAAATAGAAGCAATGGCTCACTAGGAGGATCTGAAAAATTGAAAACATTAATTCGTTCTTTTAAAACAAATTAACAAGAAATCGAAACTATGAAAACTATAAATATCACATCAATTAACAAAAAAAAAAAAAAAAAAAAAAAAGACAATGAAAATTGAAATATATAAACTGTCGCATGAGATATATTCAAGTATTTTATTATTTAAATTCCGGGTTTATACAAATCATTGAAATACACTATCGCAGGAATTTGAGTCACCACTTGGGTTCCGATGTGACAGCAATGACCTATTAAAATTGTATTGAGTTTGTATAGAATATGCGATGTGCATTAAATAATGGATTACTTGTTATAATAAACAGAACAAGTTTGTATTAATTCATAAGAAAGAACGAAATAATTTTAAAAGAATACTTTTATGTATGAAAAAATTATATTTATTTCAACATTGCAAAATTATATGTTGACTAATTGAATTCAAATTTAAACAAACTTATATGGTATTTCAATTACTATGGTATAATTTTCAACACGAGAGCTATTATTTTAACAGCCTATAAACTTAATCTCTCGGTCCAGCTACTTGTATTATATGCATGTAAATTGATAATAAACAAAATAGTTGCCGGAACATGTAACAAATGAATATCTATATACTCCAATATTTATATCTGTAAACTGAAACAGTATTCAGAAAAGTGCATATTGTCAACATAATTATGACTTGAGTGAATTAATTAACTGATTGACTCTATATTGCAAATAACAGGAACATCAAGTATCTGCTTTTGATATTAGAAACATTTTGATGCTTAGCGACATGTTTAATTGGTACATACAGCACGTATTTGCACTTACATTGGACATGAAGTGTTACTTCAGTTTTTATTATATTTGATACTTCGTTTGCTGATTCACAAATTATCCGTGTATCATTGTCCCCTCGAAGTGGTTTCAAATCAATGCTGCTTTGTGCAAGTAGCATACCATTTCTAAGTTTAGTTACTTTATATTTGGCATTATGTGTAAGATCTGTTCTCATTTCTGTCTTAGATACTTTAGTCCAAGTAATGTCAGCAGCAGGTCGTCCTTCAGATGTCTCACATGTTAACGTTGTTTCCACATGTTCTACTGTCTCTATGATATTGTCGGAACTGTTTCCAATTTTCACGTATTTGATGGGAACTGAAAAAACAGAAATTTCTAAACTCACTGCTTATGCAAGGGATAATCCATGAATACCGGATTTACCAATAAGTGCAATAATGTTTATTAAAAAATCATATAACAAACACCATAATAATGCGTAATTTATTATTTGTATATAGGAATTGCAACAATTAAACATATTATGACAACAACATGCATACGGCGCAGCCTAAATGCTGTCAAAACGTCATAAGTAGCGACGTCAAAAACATCCAAAGCTGTTTACAAATTCCGGGTTATGTTAGATCATCCCTCGTATTGTATTTATCTGTCAAAAAATCAGAACAGTAACTATAGGTATATTTCGATGCAAAAAACATGTATCGCCTTTTTACCCGGTTGTATTATAGGAAAGTCCCCGACGGGATGACAGACGGTTTGGCAGGTGGGTGTTTGGCGTCAAATTTGTTTGGAGCATATCTCCTACATATACAGAGGGATTTTATAAAAACTACATAGAATTGTAGGTGTGCAAAATTCAGGTACCTGTGGTCAAGGTCAAACATATGGGTCAAAGATCAGATAAAAATATGAAAATGTGTATTGGAACCACTGAGTCATCATTTATCGAGGGATTGTAATACATATGGTCATTATCATGGCTTAATCGGTGATACTTGCTTTTTTTATATCAATATATGCAAGGTCAAGGTCACTAAAGATGATAAAAGAAATATTGATTTTGTCTGAAACCCATCTCCTACACGCCTAGGGGGATTTTAATGGAACTTTATAGAATTGTTTACTTCTATGAGAAGCGATAAGCTTGTCCATAAACCAGGTATGTAAGTTTTGAGCAAAATTTATACATGCATAGGTTGATTTTAATTTAACTTGGTACACATGTTCACCATTGTAAGACAGATTGTCAAACGCAAAATTCATGATCCTGCGGCTTAGGTCAAGGTCACATTTAAGGGTCAAAGTTCAGATATAAAATTGAAGATGTATAGGGACAATTTAGTCATCAATTATTGAGGGATTGTAACACAAATGGTCATTATCATGAATACCGCCATGGCACTTGTATATTAGGTCAATTAACGCAAGGTCAATGTCACTAAAGATGATAAAATATCTGAATTTTGTTTGCAGCATATCTCCTTCATACGTGGAATATTTTCATGATACTTTATAGAAATATTCACTACAATTAAGTGTAGTGCTTCATACATGATGCAGGTCAAATGTAAGGTCACTTTTAGAGATTATTGCTATGTATATCTATAATGCCCTCATGTCCATCAAAAGCTTTTATGACGGGCGTATTTTGCGACAATTTTGCCCTTGTTGTACTTTGAAAATGAATAAACGATGGCAACAGAAATTCTTACCTTTAACATTGATATTTGCAATACTACTCATATTAAACTCATCAAAACAATACCATCCTTGGCCATGGTGACGGACTGTTAACCGTTTGATTTTTACTTTAAAGGTGCCATTACTATAACAACTTATTTCATAATTTCGATCTTCAGCAAGGAACCCGTCTGTTGTACAAGTCCCATTTGGCCCAGAAAACATGTATGAAAACTTGTTTTCATCGTTGACTATACCCCATTTGGAAAAAATTGTGTTTTGAGGAGCATAACACGTCAATTCCAAAGTGTTGTTTTCCATTTCATCACTAACAAGCGGTGACAGAATCGGGTTTTCTGATGACAGACCTGTAATAGCAATTTGAATGTATTGGCAGTTAAAAATAAGAAAGAAAGAAAGAAAGAAAGAAAGAAAGATAGAAAGAAAAAGAAACACATATAGGCTCTTTAATGGATATGGAACTATTTATAATACAATACAACTATTATCTTTGTAACATGCAACCATTATGGTCGAGTCTGGAAAATGTTGAATGTAACATAAATTTCTCTTTGGTTTATAGGGTATTAAGCAATATCTTATTAGGTTTTTTATCAGAGCTATCAACATTAAAATTTTACTTTAAGATCGAGTCTCGCAATAGTTGCCTTTGTTTTTACGCTTGAGTATTAAACGCGAACAGAATGATATGATCCGAATAAAACATTATAATGTTATTTTAATTAGGAATTTAACCATTAAACAATGATATTGTGCATGAACAATTTACATCTGATAAAAATATACTTCCTTATTTCATTCTCATGCAATCATAATGCAATCTCATACAATGGAAGGCAAAATAAATCAATTTCTTTGAATTTATGTACAGTAACTTTATTTTTATTTGTTTGGTTTAACGGCACATTGACACCTAACTGGCCATACCGGGTCAAAACTATAATTGTTAACTTTAGATTATTCATCCTAATAAAAGGTTATTTCAAGGCTATTAAATGATTTAGAGAAATGTTAAAATACAAGTTTATTCCTTTCATACATGCAAAGTGTAATGTAAACAGAATATTTTTTTCCGAAGAAAGTATAATGCTGCTGCTTGTCAACATTACTGACACCTAAACTTTATATTTACATGTACAGTGTAACTTCCGAAAACCGAACACCCATGGGACTTGTCAAAAAGTTCGGATTTCAGAGGTTTCCGGAATTCAGAGGTTTATGATAATGTGGACAAGACTAAGCCACTTAATATCACTAAATGTCAAGGAAGATGTGGCCATTACTGTAATATCATATATAGTAGTCTTTTAATCAAGATGAAGATGTGAATGAAAAGAATACATTTTTATCTTACACCTGCAAATGCTTTTGAATTTCTATCAGTTTGTAGAAATGTTGTCAATTGCATAAAGTTACATATCGTCCGATGCTAGTTAATTAATTATTACATCAAATGCAATAAAATCCCTAAAGACGTTTGATGCATACATTGTCCCAACTAATTGTGATTTAATCCGCTAATAAACACTTCAAATTAACTGACCGCGGTCAATTACTTTGATTAACCGCATCACTTTCACAGTTTGTGATTTTAACGCGTGTCAAATTACACGATCACCGCTAATTAGTACACAATCGATAGGGAGATTAAATCTTCCTGCAGGGTAAACATTCTCGATTTACAAGTATTTCACACCTTTGGATATTTCCGGTTTTCGTAGGTAAAATTGCATTGATTTGACTCTAATTTTACGAAAATATCGTCCGGAATTCAAAATTTAGAAGTTCCAGAATTCAGAAGTATTATATTAATAGAAAATAGAAGGGAAAAAATCGGGACCGAAAAAATTGTTCGGTTTTTAGAAGTTTCAGGATTTCAGAAGTTCCGGAATTCGGAAGTTACACTGTACAATATGTAGCCCATTTAGATGATGCAACATATTTTTTTTAGAAATGAAACGTACAAAAGTTTACCAAGCCAAGTAGAAACGCTCGCCAAAACATGTTCAATGCAACCTAAAATAATCAAAATGGTAAAGTATTAGTGAACAAATTCTTTAATAGTACGCCTATATGACTGAAATACTGTTGGGAAAAGGAGTAAAATGAAACAAAAAACTTTAATAGTAGTTATTAATACTATACATGTGTTTGTAAGAATGTCTTTTATAATAAGTGATTTACATGACTGTATAATTTAATGTCGTTTTAACAAATTCTGAAATACCGACGAATTCTTCGAAGCATGTAGAAGAGGTCACTAAACATGTAGAAGGTCATTAAACTTGCAAAAGTACATTACAAATGATATTTCAAAGATGAAAAATAAAAATGCAACATATAATTGCATCGAACTTACTACAGTTCTAAAGTGTTCTAGATATAATCTTTCATAGTTTCGTATTTGTATCTATTTCCGCAGTATTTAAAACATAGTTACACAGAAATAAATTCAAAGTCTGTAAGTTGCCTTGTTAAGCATTTCATATTGTCTGAGAAATAAATACATATGTTTAAACTACTTACTTTACACTAATGGTAAATATGATTTTTAAAATTGATATTCCTTGTCGATGAGAAACGTCAAAATACCGCAATTTACTAAATTTTAATAGAAACTCATGCCTGCACATTCTCTAGAGGAAAAATCAGTCAGTTAATAACCGGCAGAAACAGAGAACACACGTGATGTAATTGTATGCAATACTATGAAAGACGAGGGGGTACGAAATACTACGAAAAACGATTAGGGACAATTCTACTTCAGTAATTCGAAGTTCGTGAATTCATAATTTTAACATAACTGTGAATGCACGTTTTCATCATACATATTTCATGAATTCACCATTTCAATAAACGAGTTAAGTTTCCCGAATCATCAATTTTAACTTCATGAAGTCACGATTTTAACTTGGATTCTACTTCGTGAATTAACGTTTTGAGCGTCACGATTTTAACTTCACAAAATCACGATTTTAATTTAACGAAATGACGAGTTCAACTCCACGAAATTACGATTTCAACTAGTACGATATCAGCTCACGACATCACGATTTCAACTTCACGAAGGAATTTAGATACAGATGATATTGAACGAGTGTAAGTTTAATATTGTATTTATTGAACGAGTTGAATAAAATTATATTATGAGAGCCTCTGGCGAGCATGATATTAATTTATTCAACGAGTTCAATAAATTCAGTAATAAACTTAAATTAATATTATTTTTATCACATACCAAAAATACAGACCGTTTGAAGTGAAAAAGACACATTTTTCATTTACGCACCTATAGTATAACGCTTATATTAAGTGCGTCATAACACTATTATTATGTAACGCAAATGACGTCACGTCAAAAAATATTGCACGGCCGTGCAATACCATTTTTATGGTCTCGCAAAAGCTTCACGGGTATGTGATAAAACAATCTGTATTTTGGGAAGTTGAAATAGTGAAATTCAAACATGAATTCTTAAAAATAAATTCATGAAGTTTAAATCGTGAATTTGTGAAGTCGAAATTGTGAATTCATGAAGTTGAAATCGTGAATTTACGAAGTTGATATAGTAACGTTGAAATCGTGTTTTCGCGAAGTTTAATTCGTGAAGTTGACATCGGGAAATCATGATGTTGAAATCATGAATTCATAAAGTTAAACTCTTAAATTCGTGAAATCCGTATGTTGAAAACATAAATTCACGATCTTAAAATTCTGAACTCACGCAGATAACATCCAGAATTTATGAAGTTGAAATATCCCCACCGGTCTTTCGTAAAATTGACATATATTTCTTCAGTAGCCTGATCAATTGAACTTTTAATTGCACTTTCCGTTCAACAATAAGATTAAATAATTTCCTTTTTCATTATATTCATAAAAATGACACAACTTACACAGAATATCAATTATCTTTTTTATTATTCATACTGCAGTGACTAAGAGGTTGATGATTAGTAATTAAAATTGTTGAATTCAACAATGATGTTTTGTAATTTTCGAAACAAAGTAAAACTTAAAAAAATGATCATAATAAATTAATAAATATTAAAATTTAATACAAAAACTAGCTTCCTATTTCCACCAATCAACAAGCGTAGTTAAATTATCTTATAGGATGTTTTGATTTGCTTTATCAATCTTTTTGAATTCCTATTCCTACACAAGTTTGCTTATACAGTTTTCATCTAAAATATATTATAGTCCAATCAATTTCGACACAAACTATTTAAATTATAAGACAACATAAAAAATTTAAGTGCTGAAGGCACTGCAGTTGGGACGTTCTTGAAGTAGGTGCGTCATAAGATCAATATCAAAATAAACATTTTTTACTATTTCGGGGCAAATAATTTTATGAGTGAAGGGTGTTGCCGGTTGATAAATATAAAGTGCTCGATTCAGTAAATGAATATTAGTTCAATCAAATATTCTATGACATACATATTTAGTTTCTAACATGTAGGTCTATCAAAAACTGTAATTGGTCATTTTTGACAAGAGCAACAACTGAAGTAAAAGCTGCCAGAGGAAACTGCTTGCTCGACTATTTTAACACATACCATAATAAAGGGAGACAAAACTATGAATCAAATATCAATTATGATATAAGTGCAGTGTATATTTCTGTATCAGTAGCAAGAAAACACTCAAATTGTCAATATTTTGCATCACATTATATGAATGTGGCCATGTCATTAAAAATTATGATGGCTTTTTAACACTGTATCTGTCAAGCTTATCTCTTTCCATGTGTGAAGTTTGATTCAAATTTATTTAATATTTAAATACTCTCTCTGAGCAAGTATCATGAAATAATATAAAAGGAGATAATTAAAAAACTAAGTAATGTAGAATTTTGGTTATTTGACACAACACTTCTGCTCACTTGTCTCTACAACCGGGTTAAGTTTGAGTGAGATATCATTGAAAGTAAAAGAAGATATACTCCAGACAACCATTATTTTAAATTTTGATGTATTATCTGAGATGATAATTGTAAAAATAAGCTAGGAAAACATATGGTTTTTTGAAACTACACTTTCTTTCACTTGAATGTATTGGCTGTGTCAAATTTTAAACAAATTCCCTCAACTCTTTTTAAGCTTTTATGCGGACAAGCATTATTAAGCTCATGTATAATAAAGGGAGATAATTTAATAATAAAGCAATGTAGTTATGGTTCTTTGACACTTTGACAAATTCAAGTCTGTACAACTGTGTATAGTTTCAGTGATAGTTTGGAAGTTAAACTAACTAAAGCTTTTTTAACTTGTATTCACTCTCTTTTGGGAGCATGAATGAAAATAGAAGGGGGCTAATAACAACAATTTATTCTTGTTTCACTTCTCAGGTTTATTATTTTTCATTAAACCAAGAAAGTCAAGCTACATGTAATAACTTATTAAGTATGCTAGCTCCGAATGTATTTCATTGCTAAACATTACACATTATTTTAATGAATTGAAATGTGCAGTTATACAATCATGTATGTTACAGGACCTTTAATTTATAAAAGCTTTTGTTGAAATCAGTCAAAATATCACCATTAATTTAATATATCA
Organism: Ruditapes philippinarum; assembly: GCF_026571515.1. Lineage (NCBI taxonomy): Eukaryota > Metazoa > Mollusca > Bivalvia > Venerida > Veneridae > Ruditapes > Ruditapes philippinarum. The sequence goes on along the minus strand of NW_026854798.1, from coordinate 45,912 downwards.
CTGCTTGGTAAGAGTGATGGTTTTGTTCGAAGCCAAAACAGCAAGATTTAACATTTTCCTCCAAGAAGACTAAAAGATAAATTGTGATAATTATACCATGTATCAACATATACAGATATAGGTGATAATGAAATTTAAAAAAGTTGTAAACTTTTTCAAAAGTCCTATAATTATGTCAAAATTGATGTCAAAAAAGCACTTTTACTGGCAAATCATGACATTTTAAATTATCTATGACTATTTGAAATGATAAATTCTAACGTACAGCATATTTAAGATGTGTGAAGTTGGCCGCTGGTATGTAGTGAAACATGTGTCAAGCTTGTCGTAATATTAGCAATAAGCAGATGACATATAATAACATGGTGAATCACCACAGACCTATATTTTACAGTCTATATCTATGAAATTTTCGAAGGGCTGACATGAATTGGTCGATTATCTCGAGATATAGTACCAATGTTTCATATCTTAAAATACCTTGACTTTCGAACTGTTTTCGTCAAAGTAATATGCTCCAGAATGAATCATACGAATTGTATCAATAAGATCTGTATGGCTTAAAGTAAATAAAGTAATCAATAAAGAAATGTTTATAGCTGCAAATCACAATAATTTGCGATACTAGTTTGGCACATATTTTGACCATATAAGCGGGATAAAGATTTTTGCAAGGAAAGGGAAACAACTCGCACAAAATAACCTATTCACACTTGCAGAGTTCTCGCCCCGACAATACATTCTGAAAATTTTGCACAATGATTATGTTAATATCTACATATAACTACCAAATACATATTTTATTCTAATATGATTGACATTCGTCTGTAAACATATATATATATATATATATATATATATATATATATATATATATATATATATATATATATATATATATATATATATATATATATATATATATATATATATATATATATATATATATATATATATATAAAGTGTACATTTTAATTTAAAAAACAATCGAGCCTTAAAATAAAGAACTAGGAATAGAAAAAATAGGAGTTAATCAACGTCTTGATATTTAGTTTTAACAAGCCGGTCAGAGATCTACACATGTCTAGACACAATTTTGTAAACGAAAGTCGGCAATGTCAGTACATCGCTTTACTCTTCGGTATATAGCCAAGGCTTGTATTCATTCCCGGGCAATTCGAATATCTGCTAACACTGATTCAGTTTAAATGAAACTTTAATGAATTTTTTTAAGTAGCTCAGGTATTTGAGCATCTTACACTGGTTTTCCGCTTTAATGAGTTTTTGCGGAGTTGTGGCCCTTGGATACTCATATTATACCACTTACGGAATTTAGATGAAACTTTACAGGATAAATCCGTAGCTCAAGTTCTTGTGCATCTTACACAGGCTTTCGCTTGAACAATTTTTCCGAGTTATGGCCCTTGAATAAAAAAGTGTTTGTCTGTGTTGCAAGCAGCACAGTAGCTTGTCTGGACCTCTTCCTCAGTACCACTGGTGCAATTTCATCCAAACCGTTCACGAATGATTAAAGCCATGTTTTGTTGCGCATCTGGCCGGCATTTTACAGTTAATATATTTGTGTCAAGGTCATGGTCCTTTATTCGTTTTTGATTTTTAAAATTGTCAAGAATACTCTTCTCATACCACTAATGAAATGTCAATGAAACTTTACAGGATTGGTCGGTAGGTCATCCATTTACACATATTTCTTGGGTTTTCAGCTTGATAAATTTTAGCGAGTTAAGGCCCCTAAATAAAAGACGCGTTTAGCATCGTAAGTGATCCGTGGGTCTCCTGCTACACAGTAGGTGCAACATACAATACAACTGGCTATCATAAGGTGACACATGTGATCACTGATTGCTCTTAGTTCAATTTAAACTTTGTAATATTTTTTTCCTCACTTTTTTTCTTTATGCCATTGATACACGATTCCTTATTGTTTTTTTTTTCTATCCACCCTACTTTCTCTAATTATACATTTTCTTTATACTGGAGAAAACAATTCATGTTTTTTTACTACTTAGATTTATTAAATAAACGCGATACATTTACTCTGAATCTGATACATTTAACATCAGTAATCAGTAATAAGTTCAGATCGGTTTAAATTTAAAGGGACCGTTATTTTTATATGCGCATACATATTATACATATTGACCTAAATTCTTTGGAATGATCGAAGAATAAAATATTAAACTAGTTAGATTATTTGTTCATTATTTTACTAGCATGTTTTCACCGCTTACCACCGTCTTTCCATGACCTTTTGTTTTAGGCCAGTACCTTCATTGGTCGAGGCATCAAAAATAGTCCAAAGATTCTGTTTCATCAACGGATTAAGATTGAATACGACACAGGTTGGATATAAAAGGACCTGTTCTGTGCATGTTTATAATGTTGAATATGATAGCCGTATGTTTGCGTAGAGATATCTATTTGACTATTTAAAAGAAAAAGACGAAAAAAAAAAAAAAAAAAAAAAAGAAACAACATCGTAATGAAATTGTGAATATGACAAAGGCAGATACGAATATATCATTGTTGGAATGATAATATTGCGGTAGTTGCTTAAAACAATTATAGTTTTAGCACACTTTCCTTATCATTAATTAAAGTAAATGTATGTTACTGTCTTGATACTTAATAAAGGTAACAAAGTAAACTTCAAATCAGTTCAATTGAAATGTAATGTTAACATTTTACTACCCTCTGAAGAAAGAGACTTGAATGAAGTGGCACAAGCTGGATCTTTTCAGCTGCATGATGATACTGTAGGCAATTCCATTTTGATACATTTGATGGTGACATTTGATGGTGTCATTTGAACAATGACGTAGAGATATTGCCTTATTAATTTGGATTTTCTTTTTATAAAAACGTATCTCCCTGCAATAATGGTAACACTACCTTTTAGAGTCACAACATGACATCACGTGTTTGCAATCAATGTTGAGTTGACACAATTTTCACTGTTGTGGTCATTGAAATTAAGTAGGACTACATCATATGTACAAAACGGTGGAATTTCCTCATTTGATTGTTGATCATTATGTATTAAAGCAATACGAAATATATATTAAATGTATAGTCTATTTTATGTACTTATTTATTTATTTATTTATTTTATTCATTTTTTGTTATATTTTATTTAATTTATATTTTTACTTTCAGAATCTACTTTCTGAACAAAAAGTGGTTTAAAGAATTGTTTGTTACCTGGACATTGTTCCCAACCAGAGTTTTGTTTAAGCCAGACAATGACTGTAAGCAAATATGTTTATTAATAACAGGATATCTTTTTTCGTTTGAGTGAAATATGGAATATGTTTTCACAAAAAAAATATAAAATGCCACAAATTTTCACGAGCTTAATCATTAAAGTTTAATTTAGCACCTAAATTTCACTTTCAAAGACGAAAATTATCATTTTTTGACGAGTGTTTTGTAGTATATACTAAAGTTTTCCGACGAACTCCTTACCAATTATCACAATAACTCCTGACAAGTTATCATAAGAGCTCAATCCTCCGCGTAACAGTTCCTCCCCCGAGAGTGTGTGACGCATTCAGATACGTATATATAGATAGGAGCAAAATATTTCGCAGCACTGTTTTTCGCTAGAATATGGAGGTAACTAAATGTGTGAAAATATTGAAGCGAAGCAATAAGGTTATAGTGGAGCGGGAAATTCCTGTCAAAATAGTGCAAATTGTGATACAAGCATGAAACTTTCAGGAAATCATCTTTAGACTATAGAAATGCAAAAAGTGAAGTGGGCCCATCCAAAATGGCCGCCATTTTCAAAATGGCTGCCTTATAAATTTGACATACATAATAGCTTATTCAGTGAATTTTTTTGTGCAGACCTGAAACTAACACTCATGTATAAAGTTTCTCCTTTACAAAAATTCAAATCTTGAACCAAATCAGCGTTCAGCCCTCTTCAGAATTCAAGATGGCGCCCATCTTAGATTGAGAAGAGGTATGAACGCGGAATTGTGTAAGATTTAAATTTTTGTAAAGGAGACGCTTCATACATGCTATCGTGTAAGTTTCAGGTCTTTACAAAAAAAATGACTGAATAAGTTATTTATGTATGTCAAATTTATATGGCGGCCATTTTGAAAATGGCGGCCATCTTGAATGAGCAGAGATATTTTTGGGCCCACTTCACTTTTGAAATCTTTGTGGTCTAAAGATGATTTCCTGAAAGTTTCATGCTTGTATCACTATTTTCAGTATCTTCTCAATTTCCCGCCCAATATTATCCGTGGTGAATGGAAGTGATTTTAACTTTGCACTAATTCTGTTAAATCTGTGTTCTAAGATGACGATAGGAGGACCTAATCTAAAAAGCAAAACTGCTGAAAGGGACACCATGTCATCGTCAGGATATGTACATAAAAGATAACCTGATGTCAAGAGAAACAATCTTATCCGTAAATTGTTACCTGTGTTTTTTAAATGATTATTGAATAAGCTTTTTTTAGCTGTTCAAATTACCCATGTATTGTAACGAAAATATACCTTATGCTTAACTTGGTTACCTCCCTTTTCTATAAATTCGCCATTTGCATTAAAAAATGTAGCAATGTATCTATAAATTCATCATGATATAAAGAGTAGGTATTTCAATCAGTTGTACTTTCAAATCTGATTAAAATAGGGGTATCATTCAAAGTGTTTATATTTGAAATTGTTCATCTATTGTTTCAGTAGTTCATAAGAAAAATATCTTTAAGTAACAGACGCTTATGATGTTTTGTTAAAAACAGTATCAAGAAATGTCTGTTTTTTATATGCCAATCAAATCATTGTTTTTTATTCACTGCGGAGATGGTGAATCACAAGTATAAATAGAGCAGGAGCAGCGCAAAAGAGTCAGTTAAGTTTTGTCCGTGAGGCAGATCAGAGCACTATTATATTTATTGGAACGCAAAATCTCAGATATCTGGTTCTAAAAATATCTTGCTGTTTCTGTGAAACCTCATGGACAAACGTTTGGAAGAAGAAAGTGTAAGAAATGGGTATTAAGTTTAGTCTGAATATGTATGTGTCTGGAAGGGAACACGTAGTAAATACATACTAGTATACATAAATCGCAGATATTTGGCATAAAGGTCGTTTTACTATTTCTGTCGAATCTCTTACTAAATGTTTAGTTTAAGTATTTTTGAGAAAAAGATATTTGACATTTATTTGGTTATGTCCTCGTAAGAGTCGAATCGTAATGATAGTAGCTTTTCTTGTACACAGAAATCTCAGATAGCTGGTAATGAAGTGTTTTATTGTTTCAGCAAGACCTCTCGGGTCAACGGTTGATTTGAAATATTTTGGTTGATGTTTAAGCTTATACATGTATAGTTACTAGTACACACATATCTTGGATATCTGGTACTAAGGATGCTATGTGTATAAGGCAAATGATTAATGAGGAACTATTTTGTATGAATGAAGTATTGAATTTTCGGAAAAAAATATATGATAAGAGATTGTTGAAAATAAAATCTGGGGAATGAGGGATAGGTTTACTTTTAGATTGATATCTGGTTGGGACTAATTTTTAAAAACAAATAATTTGTTATTGGAATAAATATTTTTGATTGATTTTAGAAAAAGATTAAGATTGTTATCATGAATTGAATGTTTTTTTTTAGTTATTTTCAAATCATAAAGTTAATAATCCCTAGAAAAATTACATGTATTTGCATTTAAAAATATCAAGATTAATAATCAACCGCTCCGTGCACGCTACAGTATTTCATGAGCACTTCGTATTTTCTTTTAATAAATGTAGTCTCAAACCCTTACGGACAACTCTAGTATTTGACCTATTATGATAAATATCATATTTTATTTATAACTTACTTTAACAAAAACTAATAAAATACTCTACTTTTACACATTTGGAAAAAGCAAGAAAAAGAAAAAAAAAGATTTACAAAACCACGTATTTGTTGTCAACAAAAGCAATGTAAAATTCATTTAAGAGGATTTTTTTAAAGTAAGAATTTGAGACACAAGTCGTTTTTCTTCATTTTTATTTTCAGTTCTATGTGATATTCTCAATATTGATCCTGGCATTTAGCACAACCTTCTTCGAATGCATAGGTAATCTACTTTTTTGTTTAGTTTCTTCTTCTCTATGGTTAAACTGAATTTTGGTATTGAAAGATAATTGAACTTTTAAAGATCCTGTTACACAATTTTTTATGATTTTAAATTATTTAAATGCTCAAATTAAGATTATTTATCAATAGTGTAGGTTCCAAAAAGCATTATTCATAAAGATATTTCCGAATTTAACATCTCATGCAAATAAAGGGAGTTAATAACAAAATTATTTTCTATATTCTATAAAGTTTAAGTCAAATTTTACAATAAGAAATGAATGCATATATTTTAATGATTACATATAATATGCACAGATATTTGCAGTATATATTTTACATATTCTTCGATGTTTGAAAGTTGTTCTATTTGCATAATTTTTTACATATATATAATTTCATTTAGTGTGGTTTACCACTTTGATCACAACATACAGGATCTTTAAACCCATGTATTCACAAAGTATGCAGGGGTTATATTTTGGCTAATAACATTGACCAGTGGACCTCTCAAAAGTAAAATAAATATTTCACCTACTGTCAAATCGGGCTGTAGCCCGGGATTCAATTCATTAATTTAAACTTGTAAAGTAAAAATGATTTAAAATATTTCTTTTTGAAAACTAAAATGTCTGAACCTGCAGCATTACGTAGAGATCTTCAACAAAATTGATATAAACAATGTTCCCAAAGCTGGCATCAAAATTGCCCCGGCTAGTTAATAGCCATTTTAGTCGCACAAACACAGTGTATGTCTGATATGGAATTTCCAGGTTGCCTGTTGGAAGAAGATCTCATGTGCAAAAAGGGTTTTAGTATTTTTGTGATACTTCAATGCAAAGAGCTTATATTGGCATGTAACTTTGTGTAATGGGTCTCTCCAAAGGAACCATAAACGGCAAGGCCAGGCGTGTAGACATTTAGTATGATGCATCACCAAGTGTTCTTATACAAAAGTAATATAAAATCATGCTCCTAGCAAAATTGGTCCCGCTCCGTGTGTTGTGGCGGTCACTGAGTTTATAAAGACTTGTAAAGGAAAATAAGTTCATTCTTGCCTTTTCTAATGAAACTTACAAAATTGTTTTTTTTTCTACAAAAGTTATAAATTTATCCCCTCGGGGTCAAAAATGACCCAATACTTGTGTTCACTTATTTTCTTCTACTTAAGGGCATTAAATATTTCCCTTTTAGCATCGCCTTTAAGTCTTTTTCAAAGGCTATAAATCAAAGCCTTAAGGACAAAATTGGCCCTATCCCGGGGGTCACTTTTATAAAGACTTATATAGAAATATTTTTTGTGAAACAACAGTGCTTAGAGGTAAGAAGTTTGACGAGTAGCATTGCCTAGTGGACCTCAATAAATAAATATAAGTCTTTATATAAGTGGAATGAGCATTGCATCTTTGGTCAGGAATGATCCCGCTCTAGGACTCGACTTATTTTACGTAGACCTTGTTAAATTGTAAACAATGTCTTAGAAAACTTGTTCTTGTTCTAAAATTACAATCCCAAGAGCTTAGGTATTTTGCATTAAAAACATCTCTCCTTTTCAAACATTACATTGATTATGCCCCACGAGTAAAACTGGTCCTACATGGGGTCATTTAGTTTAAATAAACTTGATTAGATAGGAAAATACATGACAGTCTTCTTTTTCATAAACTTTAATTTAATGAGTTTAGATTTCTGGCGTACATGGTATTGCCTATTTGACTTCTAAGCAGGTTAGGTAAGTCATGCCACTGTGGTTAAAAATAATGCAACCCTAAAGGTCGCTTAGATTAAATAGCCTTGTAAAGTTCTTCCTTAAGAGCACACTTCCAAGAATTTAGATATTTGATATTTTGCATTTAGCATCATCATGTAGTCATCAATAGAAGTTACATAACTCATGTTCCTGGGGTCGAAATTGACCCGTGGGTTATTTTGTTTACATGAAAGTGTATAGTAAATAGACAAATCAAACATTGTTATAATTTAAATATAATATTTAAATGTTAACTTATGTGCCAATTTCCGAGTTTAAATTCTGCTTAAATTAGACCAAATAATAAATGTGTTACTTATTGGTCACTACAAGCCTCACGACCTGGCTACCAAATTATTATGCCCCCTACCCCCCTTCGAAGAAGAGGGAGTATTTTGTTTTGCTATTGTCGGTCGGTCGGTCGGTCTTCATATTTCACATACTGATTGGCCATAACTAGTGGATGACTTTTCTGGATTTTGGGGTCACTAGGTCAAAGGTCAAGGCCACATGAGCCTTAAATATCAGAATGGTTTCCGCTGATTATCTTGAAAACTATTTATCACTTAGCCTTCATATTTCACATAGTGATTGGCCATAACTTGTATATGTCTTCTATTGATTTTGGGGTCACTAGGTCAAAGGTCAAGGTTGACAGGGGCCTTAAATGTCAGAATAGTTTCCTTTTTGAAAGCTTTTAATCACAAAGTCTTCATATTTCACATATTGATTAACTTGTAGATGACCCCTATTGATATTAGGGACACTTTATCAAATGTCAAGGTCACAGGGACCTTGAATGTAAGTATGGTTCCCGTTCACTATCGTGCAAGCTATTTATCACATTTTTTTGATATTTCACATAGTGAGTGATCAAAAACTAGTAGGTGACCCCTATTGATTTTGGGGTCACTAGGTCAAGGTCAAGGTCACAGTGGCCGTGAATGTTTGTATTGTATCCGCTTATTATCTTGAAAGCTATCTACTATAAAGTCTCCATATTTCACAAACTGATTGGTCGTAACTAGTAGATGTCCCCTATTGATATTGGGATCTCTAGTTCAAAGGTCAAAATCACAGGGGCCTTAAATGTAAATATGGTTTCCACTTTTTACTTTGAAAACTTTTGATCACAAAATCTTCATATTTCACATATTTATTAGTCATAATGTGGTCACTAGTTCTAAGGTCAAGGCCTTCATATTTCAAATATTGATTGGTTATAACCAGTAGGTCATTGTCTTTTTTTCTAATACTGAACACTTCTGTTGTAAAGTTGGATTCCAACTACAACAGGTTATATAATAATTACATAATATTGTATAATATTACTCAAGAAATAAATCATATACAATATTCATATATATTTTTCAAGAAATATTAAGGATTTAACCTTTAACTTAGATTTAAGTTTATTTTAAAGTTTAATCATTGAACATGTATTGTTTTATAGACATTTCATTCTTATCATTCATTAGTTGAATTTTGATTATAGTTTGTAGAACTTATTGATACACTTTTTAACAGTAACTTAGCATGACCTAAGACTCTTTATATATAACATATAGAGAAGAGAATGGTTCTACTTTTACTTATACTGGCCTTAAAACTTAGTGGGATACAAGTTACTGATTTAGCATTCATATATGTTTGTAAATATTTTTAGTTGATATTAGTTTCTAGTTTTATTGTTTAGAATATTTTTGTAAAAGTTTATTACTTTATTATTTTTGTGATCATGGTCAATTGATACTGTTGCAAAATTTTCCATGAATCATAATCCATTTTTAGGATAGTTATGTAAAGTCCTAATGAGCACTGATTTGGCCAAATTCCTTGACCAATCAGAACAGTTCTGCATTTTTACTGTTCCCACAAAAGTGCTGGTTCCCAGTAGTGTGCATAAATACAGGCACTTTACACAATTTTGTCATTCTGCTGCTAATTTTTTGGAAATGTATCATCTCTAACAGCTCTCTAAGGTTAATTAATTAATTATTTTATTTATTTTAGGCACTTTGGCATTTAAATGAACCTTAGAGATTATCTAAATTTACTAAAACACTTTTGATATATTTATAAGTAATTTTAGTAATTATTTTTTTCAGAATTAATTAAGATTAATTAATATCTTTTCTTTGTTTTAAGTGGCAGCCATCTTGAATTATTAGATCTTTATTTTTGTTCATATAGATTAAAACAAGGCTTGCTACTATTAAGATTAATTAGTTCAATAGCACGGAATCATTTAGGTTAGTTTTCATATTTTCAGTTTAAACATTTTAACAACTTTCAACTTATTCAAATCTTCTATTCAACTAGTTTATTCTGATTTTAATATTTTTGGTTTAAATAATAACTGTTTCTTTTTAGTTCACATTGATAACTTGTTTAGCTTTAAGTAACTTTTAGTTAAGTGTAAATAAAAGCTTAGTTCATTAAAAATTTGGTTGATTTAAATTTATTCAACATTTGTGTTTTATTTCCCTTTGCATTCAAAGGGTGGTGTCATCCTGACGATTAGATTTTTCCCTATTCAAGAGTACTCCTGAGCAAACTAAGAACATTAGGTAATAAGTAACTAAATTCTATTTATAGAAAACATAAGGCTTTCAATTTTCAACACCACAACAATGGTGCCAAGTGGGATAGAGGCCTACTTCAATTTTTAGAAACACCTATTAACAATATAATTTTTTCATCACCACAACACTTCCATGTACCCCTTTATTGAAGTTTCTATAACAAAATTACAAACAACGAGAGTCAATGGCTAGAAAGGAGGGCATATGTGTCGTTCGACATTTCTTGTTTAATTTAGCTTTTGATTGTGATAACGCTGTTATCATTATCGAGTTTGACATATATTTAGGCAAAACGGCTCTTTTGACAAAATTAACATTTCCTTTGATGTGTGCATTTATTTTGCTTCAAGTTAAAAAAAAATCGAGTATCTTTAGAATATTTTTTACGATAAGGTATGTGCTTCTCATAGAGAAAACAGTAAGCATTGTAACTTAAATTAGTAAAATTCTATTGACTTTAGTTAAATTTTTTTTTTTGATTTTATCGAATATAAATGTTTTGCCGAGTAATTTCACAGTTTAAGTTACTTCATTGTTATATTTTTTGCTAATAAATGTCATATGTTTAATTTGAATTCAGGAGCAAACATTTTTATTAAGAAAACAGACAACCAGACTGATGAGATAACTTTTGAATGTGGCGAAAATAAAACATTAACTTGCATGTTTAAAAAAAACAAAACAATTGAATGGATGAATAAAAATAACTCAAGGGCAATAGCAATGTGTGTTCTAAATACGTGCACGTTAAATCCTGATTATGGTGGACAGTACAGCATTTCAGCCGATATGCAACGAAATATTTTTAATTTAACAATACTAAAGATCACTAGGAAAGACGATGGAAGAAGGCTTGTTTGTTCGGATGGTTCTCATACTGATTCTGTATTATTAAGAGACATAGGTAAATATATGCATTTCATTAACTTACCTATATTCTGTTTATATACTACATGATGTGCAACTTACGATGTGTGTGTGTGTGTGCGTGTGTGTGTTGGTGTGTGTGATTGTGCGTGTGCGTGTGTGTGTGTTTTGTCTAGACTTATTGACATATATTTATTATAAGCAATCAATGTAAATATTCCCTCGGTAAGATTCTGCATTTAACCCTAATGCATTTAATATATGTATAGATACGTAGATATGACACTTTCATCCTTTAATTGAAAAAGATAAAAATATTATACCTGATGCTTAAGTGTTTTTGGTTCAAACACAGATGCATTGATAATAACCTTGCCTGGGGTTTTAACTTTTTCTGTGGCAGTGAAATGAGGGATAATTGTAACGACACATCATTGTTTCAACATTTTAATTTGATTGAAACTTGAAAGATATCGTAACAGTTTAACTACCATAAACATGTAGCAAATATTAAAAGCATCCATGCTGAAAAGTTAATTTACTCGATCGTTCTACTTAATTTTAAATATGACCACGTTTTCAACACATCTCATTACTTTGTATAATTCATAATTCCAACAAAACGAATGCTATTTCTTTAAGAAAGTTTATGTATCATGGATATTAGCTATTTGTAAACGTTAATAACGACATTTCTTTTACAGACTATAAGCCTCAGATTTTTGAAGATACACATTCTGGGACAGTAAAAGTGACATCTGGCTGTGTTTCCCAAAGAACAAAAGTTTCCTTTAAGTGGACAAGGGTATATTTTTCTTTTCTTTAACTACAAATACAAGTATTTTAAATGAAAGTATTTCCATCTGTGATCCGAGTTTCGATTCCATCTGTTGTTTGTAATGTAAACTCCTTGTTGGCTTAAAAGGAGATACAAATGACGTTTGAAATCAATTCTAAATTAAAGTGTATTTCAATTTAGACTTAAGTTACTTTAGAAAAACATTGTTGAGTTTATTTGGAAAAGAAATGTCTTGAATACATTAATAATGACTTTTTGATTATTTAATTAAATTGACAAAATATCAAAGATAATTTTCCGAGCACAAAATGTAGTTGGCAAATTAAAGGTTCATTGTATAAGATCTTGTGCTATTAGCCGCATTTTGTTTCTTTTCACATAAAACCCCTCACAACCATGCGCGTGAAATGTTCAGAGGGCAATTATAGCTATGGTGACAATTTTATCCAAGTATGTGCTTTCATTTTATAAAGCAATAAATATATAGAGGATTCAATAAATGTAAATATTAGAAACATATCACGCGTCCCTGCAATATAAAATACTGAATATATAACGCGTTCCTTGTTTCTTTTAGAAAATCAACACTTTTGAAGAAGAATTCTTTCCACAACTTCAATCCAACTATTCAACAAACTGTTCAAGTGATGTTGATTGCAGGCATTACCAGCATATACGATATACGGAGATTGTTTATGTGACAGCAAATGAAGTTGGGAAATACCATTTTAAAATAGTAGCGGTGCATGGGAATAAAAGCAAAGAATCAAACATTGTTGTTGAAATGTACATCATCGAAAGTAAAAGTAATGTTTACATATTGTATCCTTCGGCATTGTTTTCTAATGCGCCTTCAGTTGTTTTATTATTAAAGCTGCATTTAAAATAAGGATTATTTAAGCATAGCTGTTTTAAAGAAACATCCGTTCTGATTTTAAATCATACGTATAGATCTAAATGTGTTCATGAAGTAATATGTTTTATAGCATTGTTGTCGAATCTTTATATAATTAAACGATAATTAGACTTAAATAATAGGCGTTTTTTAAGTTCAATGTGCAAATATTAGATATAGTTATAGTTATTTTCCGCTCAATTACTGACTTTTTTCTATCAAGATGTAAAGGCACTCACAAATTTATGGTTTTGTAAGAAAATGTTTTTTTTCCCGAAAAGCTGAATTAATGTATTTTAAAAGTATATGGCATTTAAGGTAAAGAAAAAGTAAACAATGTATAAATTATAAAGCTAAAAAATATATGGTAAAATGAATTAATATATGTATTTTTGTTTCACAGGGGAAAACAATGGTAATCTTCTGATCGAACACATTGTCGTGATTATTATAGCAAGCCTCATACTGATCTGTATGTACGTATGTTATATTATATATTTTCAACACCATATATACTAAGCTATAACATTACTGCGTGATTATTGAAATGTAGGAAACATGTCGGTTTAGTCTTTTAGTGACCTCTGAATATTCATAATGTGTTTATCTGTACTGTGTACTTGAAATATTAATTTGAGAAAGATGATTCAGATGCCTATTAAGCCTTAAAAAATGATAATATTTTCATTTTCCATTCTTTTTCTTTCATTTTTTCAAATCATTTTCCAAAGTGTTTCTCAATGGCCATTTAATTGAGCAGTGTTTTTTTTTGCTTTGGTGATAAGAACATTTATAGTGATTTAGTATTTTGTATTGAAGTCAAAATACCACTCTGTTTTCATTTTTCAAACCGTTATGAGTAATTATTTCACATTCAACGCTATTTACTTCATTTATAAGCATTTATATCGGTCAACATCCATAAATACATTATTTATAAAATACAAATTTGCCTTTTCTAAAGATAAGCACAATTGCTGAGGCTTAATGTCCCCTTTAGTGTATGATAAAATAATAAGTGTTAAAAATGTGCCTGTCTTTCCTAAATTTCTGTCGAGTTCTGATACTTTTAAGGACACCTAGTCCAGTATATTGGCATAAATCAAAGCTTTCAACTATGGCACATAATGAGAATAGTTTGTTTCTGTTTTATAGCAGTGTGTTGCGTACAAGATATGTTACAAGAGCTCATGAAATGAGATGTTATCTCAGTCAATTGCTTCTTAAGATAAAGCGATTGTGTAATTTGACGTTATATCATTTTAGTTTCGCTTTTCACAAATAACATCGTTTATATCTTTATTCAGCTATATCGCGATTCAAAGGAGGAGAAACTCACATCAATATCGTCAGGTTGATACTGCAGATGACAACCCGTCCGCACAAGAAGGTACAATAAACGATCAAGACAATACCGCCAATGGAATCCCAAATAATGGCAACATTCGAAATAGTCCGGCTCCTACTGCAGAAGACAACCCGTCCGCACAAGAAGGTACAATAAACGATCAAGACAATACTGCTAATGGGCTCCCAAATAATGGCAACATTCGAAATCGTCCGGTTCCTATATCAGAGGACAACCCGTCCGCACAAGAAGGTGCAATAAACGATCAAGACAATACTGCCAATGGGCTCCCAAATAATGGCAACATTCGAAATCGTGCGGTTCTACTGCAGAAGGCACCCGTCCGCACAAAAAGGTACAATAAACGATCAAGACAATACTGCCAATGGGCTCCCAAATAATGGCAACATTCGAAATCGTGAGGCACCTACTGCAGAAGGCAATCCGTCCGCACAAGAAGGTACAATAAACGATCAAGACAATATTGCTAATGGGCTCCAAAATAATGGCAACATTCGAAATTGTCAGGCTCCTACTGCAGAAGGCAACCCGTCCGCACAAGAAGGTACAATAAACGATCAAGACAATACTGCCAATGGGCTCCCAAATAATGGCAACATTCGAAATCGTCAGGCTCCTACTGCAGAAGGCAATCCGTCCGCACAAGAAAGTACAATAAACGATCAAAACAATACTGCCAAAGGGCTCAAAAATAATGGCAACATTCGAAATAGTCCGGTTCCTTCTGCAGAAGGCAACCCGTCCGCACAAGAAGGTACTATAAATGATCAAGACAATACTGCTAATGGGCTCCCAAATAATGGCAACATTCGAAATCGTCAGGCTTCTACTGCAGAAGGCAACCCGTACGCACAAGAAGGTACAATAAACGATCAAGACAATACTGCCAATGGGCTCCCAAATAATGGCAACATTCGAAATCGTCAGGCTCCTACTGCAGAAGGCAATCCGTCCGCACAAGAAGGTACAATAAACGATCAAAACAATACTGCCAAAGGGATCAAAAATAATGGCAACATTCGAAATAGTCCGGTTCCTACTGCAGAAGGCAACCCGTCCGCACAAGAAGGTACAATAAACGATCAAGACAATACTGCTAATGGGCTCCAAAATAATGGCAACATTCGAAATCGTCAGGCTTTAACTGCAGAAGGCAACCCGTCCGCACAAGAAGGTACAATAAACGATCAAGACAATACTGCCAATGGGCTCCCAAATAATGGCAACATTCGATATCGTCAGGCTCCTACTGCCGAAAGCAATCTGTCCGCACAAGAAGGTACAATAAACGATCAAGACAATGCTGCCAAAGGGCTAAAAAATAATGGCAACATTCGAAATAGTCCGGTTCCTACTGCAGAAGGCAACCCGTCCGCACAAGAAGGTACAATAAACGATCAAGACAATACTGCTAATGGGCTCCAAAATAATGGCAACATTCGAAATCAACAGGCTTCTACTGCAGAAGGCAACCCGTCCGCACAAGAAGGTACAATAAACGATGAAGACAATACTGCCAATTGGCTCCAAATAATGGCAACATTCGAAATCGTCAGGCTCCTACTGCAGAAGGCAAACCGTCCGCACAAGAAGGTACAATAAACGATCAAGACAATACTGCCAATGGGCTCCAAATAATTGCAACATTCGAAATCGTCAGGCTCCTACTGCAGAAGGCAATCGGTCCGCACAAGAAGGTACAAAAAACGATCAAGACAATACTGCCAATGGGCTCCCAAATAATTGCAACATTCGAAATCGTCAGGCTTCTACTGCAGAACGCAATCCGTCCGCACAAGAAGGTACAATAAACGATCAAGACAATACTGCTAATGTGCTCCAAAATAATGGCAACATTCGAAATCGTCAGGCTTCTACTGCAGAAGGCAACCCGTCCGCACAAGAAGGTACAATAAACGATCAAGACAATACTGCCAATGGGCTCCAAAATAATGGGAACATTCGAAATTGTCAGGTTCCTACTACAGAAGGCAATCCGTTCGCACTAGAAGGTACAATAAACGATCAAGACAATACTGTCAATGGGCTTACAAATAATGGCATCATTCGAAATCGTCAGGTTGCTACTGCAGAAGGCAATACGTCCGCTCAAGAAGGTACAATAAACGATCAAGACAATACTGCCAATGGGCTCCCAATAATGGCATCATTCGAAATCGTCAGGTTGCTACTGCAGAAGGCAATATGTCCGCACAAGAAGGTACACTAAACGATCATCCGGTTCGAGATACCAATGTAGTGCCCCAAGGAATTGTTCAAACAAGGGTCAAAGGATATGAACCTAAAATATAGTCATCTGTAATATATGAAAATTTAAATGGTTTAAAAATGAAAGAACAAACTAATAAAACAAAGAAAATGCTATATTATATTGATATTATCAATGTTTTATTCCGAGTGGCAAAATGTTGTTTTTTTTTTTTTTTTTTTTTTTTTTTTTTTTTTTTTTTTTTATTCAAATCACAAATATATTTCAACACACAGTAAAGCACGTGAAAGAGCCAGAAAATTAAACCTCAAATCTTATTTAAGTTAGCGTTTTGGTTTTCATTATAAATTCATGTTTTATTGAAGCAGAAAACTTTATACATTTCAACACTTAATTCAATACGACATAGTTGACTTTTATAGACGACGTTCAAATGGCTGTCTTTCATTGAGATTCATGTTTGATTTAATCGAATCGCTCAACATTTAAACAGGCACTCAAAATGTATTTCATCAATGATAACGTTATGGTCCTCTTATATGTTATGTTTCCATTTCGGCTTGCTAAATTCGATTATAAAGGGCGTATGCATGGTAATAGAACAACCACATCCTGCAGCAATTGCATACGATTAAATTGGTTTTCGATATGATAATTATCATTGCCTATCATCTTATTTGTTTCAATGCTCACTATTATTTAGTTAATTTGAGCTCGAACATGTTTTGTTTTGTATCTTTATTGATTTTGCACAGGCGTTTGGTTCATTGTGGCGGGTAGGACTCTGGCAAAAAATTCTTGAATATAATAGAAATGGCAAGTTCTTCCGACTGATTAAAAATTTGTACCAAAATGTAAAATCGTGCATCTCCCTAAATGGTGAAAACAGTAATTTCTTTTCATGTAATTGTGGGGTCCGTTAAGGGGAAAATCTTTCACCGGTTTTATTCAGCCTATTTCTTAATGATTTAGAACAATTCTTGGCAGAAAAGGTCACACGGGAGTGAAATTCATTGATATAGAACCAAACATAGATACTTTTTTAAAAATATTGATACTTTTCTATGCAGATGACACAATCTTAGTAAGTGATGATCCAAAAAAACTACAAAATTGCCTAAATGATTTTGCCGAATACTGTAGAATCTGGAAATTTAAAATCTATGTTAGTAAAACTAAAGCAATGGTAATTGGATCACATAATGACAGGAACTTATCTTTTAAAATAAATGAAGCACCAATTGAAATAGTATCAATAATATCAAATATATAAATATATGTTTGAAATGCCAAATTTTGAATCAAAATGGATAAAAGGAATAAAAAAACATTTTAAATGAAATAGGGCGAAATGATATTTGGAAAAATCAAAATAACCTCCAAAGTCAAAATTTGGGAAAAAACAGTAAAACAAATATTATTGGACCAGCATTATCAAAACTGGCTTCTATGCAAGTCTCAACTAAAGGACTAAATTATTCAATTTTCAAAGAGTCAATTAACCTTGAGGGCTATTTACTTAATTAAAAAAAGTCTGACTGGCTGTCTTTAATAAAATTTAGATGCGGCAATCATTACTTCCCATGTGAAACTGGAAGGTGGCAAAATATAGACTATAATGAAAGAATATGTCAACTGTGTTTAAATGAGAATAGTACCCCAGAAATAGGAGATGAGTTTCACTATTTATTGACCTGTCCCTTTTTTAATCAGACTACAAAATTATACAGTAAACCTTATTATTTAAGAAGATGTATTACTCTTAAATTTAAAGAGCTACTTAATACACAGTCAAAAAAGCTATGTACATTTATTAAAATTATTTTAGAAACGGTTAAACAGTAAGGAATCACATGAATATTTTCTCTGTAAAAATGGTAATACTGTCTGTCATAGGATCTGTACACCAATACTGTATTAAAGTTTTATTTATTCCATTTGCTTTTCCTCGAAACTGCTGTCAGTATAGTTGATCAGTTTTAATATACAAGTATTATAATCTTTTTTCATCTTTTTTTTGTAATTAATGCAAACTGTCACTTCATTGATACAGATTAACTCATATGGTCATTTTCTATTCTATTTTTTCATAGGTCAAGCTTTTTTCCTTGACTTCTATAGTTCTAGTTTTACAGTATTGAGTACATTTTTTTCCTCATGCTGAATATAGGTCAGGTTTTGTTTTGTTTGTTTTTTGTTTTTCATTAGATCTAGCACATTTTTTTTCTTATGTTGAATATAGGTCATGCTTGTTTTCATTAACATTTTACACCTGTCAATATGCCTATATAGATGTAGTTTATCAGCTGTATACAATCAAATTAATCCTTTTCCACGAGTATACAATAGCTATGCACATTCTTATTTAATTGATGTTTACATGTTCTACTTCTGTGAAGACACGTGACATTATCAGGTTATGACATTTCTCAGTCTTCTGCTAAATTTTCTAAACTGATACTTTTATGATCAAATGGTGAATACTTCCAGATGCTTCGAAACATTTTACATCCATCTTTCGAATATTTAAACTAATCATTCGTTGATAATCGTATATTAATTAATATATCTTACTTAACACATTTTACGCGAAGTTACCTGGTAAGGCTTTACACAGCGGACGATTACACTACCTTTTGGGTATAGCGCGGTTTCGATGCAGCGATTTAATTCAGGCTGCACAAATACAATAAGAATAAACTCTGTTTCTTTTAAAAACAATAAAAAATGGTGTTAATAGTGTTCAAAATTCACATAACTATTAACAGCGTAGATTATTAAATTAGTTTCAGGCACCCAATATCCAAAAATGGAACATTCCCAGACAAGAATTTATAGTCCTTTTCAAAAAATAAATGGAATAACACACTATTACTATTGTCAACCCCGTTAAGCAAACAATCTGTCACGTGACCTCACAAGGTATTTTTGTTCAAATGTATTATTCGCTGTATGCTCACATGCTTGTTATCATTGCTTGAGCTAAATAAAGTTTATGTTGTTGTTGTTGTTGTTGTTGTTATTATTATAAATAACTATATGTCGTATTCTAACATACTTCATCATACCCCTCTATCAAACATATGGAACAATCAGGTGCATTATTGCACCATACATGCACAGCATAAAAACCTCAAATGCGTACGCTTCATGTGACGTCAGATATGACATCAACAAACTCATGACATAAAGAAAAGTACTTTACGTTAAATGTGGTTGGAGATGTATTTATCAATTCTCTTTTTATCAGCATGTTAGAATGTAAATATATATTTTTGTATTATAGTACAGCAATGCCCGGTTTAAATGCTTTTTAATTTATCATACAGGCCTTTCGGTCATCGTGCTGATATTCATCCGCATTTCAGCTTGAACCATGCACTATTCTACAGCAATACACTGACAATATATATATATTTCCTTAATAATCATTACGTGTTGTCTTTTGATTTTTTTGTCTACAGTGATACGCTATTTGAGGTTTACCGTAAATATAATGTATGTTCATTTATATAGCAGCTCGAAGGTAAGATAAACTATCTTTACATTTAATTGACAAATCGTTTAGATAATAAATATTTAATGGCCGTACATATTTTAAGGAGACGTTTACATATAGGCAACTCTCTGAGTGTGTAGTTTTATAATTTGGGTAGAGAAAATGTTGTTTTGACACGGGTTTTGTTAATTTGTTGAATTCGTTTGAATTCATTTGCGGTGAATTACCTAAATTATATGGATTATTTCGTTTTATTTGTTTGTATTTGATTGTTGGTTTATATGTGGTGGTTTAGTTATATTTGTTTGTTTACATATATTTGGATGGTATTAGGTCAGTGGTACTTTTGTCATGTCAAGTTGTTTAAAGTTGAATTAGAGATATCTATGTGTAGGAGTATTGAAGGTTTTGGGTTTGAAGCTGTTTTGAGATGCTGATAAGGTTCTTTGCAATTTATGTTTGGATAAATGTTTGTGGTTCATACTTTATTTTAAAGTTAATTACAATAAATAAATGAATACCAAACTGAAAAACAAGAGCAGTTAATTCATTTAAAAAAAAAAAACAAAAAAAAAAAAAAAACAAACAAACAATATCAAATTTTGTAAGATATATGAGGTATATTTGGCAACTTAATTTTTCAGCTTAAAACAATTTTGTTGTTGTTTTTTTGTTGTTTTTTTTTTCATGCATTCTGAAATGGTCCATATTACGTAATTGTACGTTTTATACAATCATGCATATTTACAATACAGCGAGATTATATTTCAAAGATAAAAATAAAAAACCCTTTCTTAATTCATTCATATGCACGCTTTACAGATAAAGATAAAGATTATTTGCTGTAACAAAGACTTAAAAAATATGCCGCAGCGTTATAGTTGTTAATATGCGAATTGATATAAAAATTAAATATGTTTTATTTTTAATATATTCATACAAGTTATGGATTTTTGAATAATACTTGATATTAAACTTGTTTAATAAGTAACAGGTGTTAATCATTCTTTGAAAAAAATAGAAAAAAGTCCATTGAAGACGCATCCTTACGTACTATATCGAAAGCAGAGAAATGTGATTATTAGTTATGGCAAAGTTCTTGCTCTGGTTAATATACATCATGAAATGATCTACAATGTCAAGCTCTCTAACCAATAGAGCTATGCGGACTGGCAGGATGTAACATACAGTTAAGTGTTCAAAACGAATGTTTTTAAAGCATTTCTAGCTAGAATTATATACATATTGATGATTAATTGCGATCGTCATTAAATAAGTTATGTTTGATTTGGTTTTCAGTTTTACTAGCGGAAAAGGAATACGGTAGTCCCTCTCAGCATTATTTTAAGCACAAACAGGCGCCTTAGAAGAACCACCGATGTTTCGTAAGCTAGCTTGATAACTTCCTCAAATACAAAAGCCAAGATCCCTGGTGGGATTCAAACCAACAAAGGTGAAGTGGTTGGGAGTCCACTACCTTTACCACTCGGCCACGGACACGCACAAAATAAGAACAGCGAATTTAGTCTATATAAAAATATTTGCATCCTAGAGTCGGAACCACACAAATACCGAATTAAATGTTCATGTTTTCACATAAAATTCCATTTTACTGCAACATTTCGTAGTTTATAAGAGAAATATTGAAAGTTCTGTTTGCTAAAAATAGTAAGTATACATTTGTGTATTTGAAGAATCGAAATAGTTAATATATACATGTATAATATTTAAAAAAATGTTCATATACCGATTAATCATAAAAATGTTACATACATAGCAGATAGAACTCAATAAATAGAAACAAAATCAAATACACAAAAGTTCCTTATCATACAAATAAATAGTTGAGTGTTTTATCAGCATTCTAAAATGCAAAATATAGTTTTAAATGGAAAACGAGACATGTTAAATCAGTCATTCGTGACACATATTATGCAATATAGTTGAAGAAGTTATCTGCCTTAACAGATAATTTCCTTCCCTTATATATAAAAATCAAGTAGATGCAATAATGCTGTTTTGAACTTTAAATAACAAAATGTTATGACAAGTTCTGGAAAGGACATTAAGATAATGTTCACTTTAACGACACCAATGCGTTATAAAATGTAAATCTGGAGATCTGGAGATTTCGGAAAAGCTGAATCATTTATTCATATTCATTACTTAGACAGGTTTATGTTTACGTTTTTTTACGTATTGTAATATTTGCGTATTTGTATGTACAATGTATTGAATAAAAATAGTTTATTATAAGTTATATATTGTTTGAAATCTTGTCATACTGCATCCATTGTTAGAGAATCTATAGAATGTCAGTTGTACTAAATATGTACCGAGGGTAACCGACGATGCGCTGCACCTCAACCAGGATGTTCTCCATCTGATGTATCAAGTCGAGTCAAGTTCATTTGATGACAGTAATTCGTACAATATACATATATATATATATATATATATATATATATATATATATATATATATATATATATATATATATATATATATATATATATATGTGTGTATTTTTTCTTTTTCTTGTTTTGTATGTTTTTGTTTTTTTGTTTTTTTTTGTTTTTTCTTTCCTTATGTTTTTCCTTCTTTTTTTTTACCTAGCATCATAAAATATTTATATAAAATAAAGAAAAAAAAGAAAGAAAAAGAAAATAAAAAAAATACAAAACAAGAAAAAGAAAAAAGAAAAAAAATCATATGAATACTTCATCATATGGATAAGTTTAGAGATATCAATAATATTTCAACGAAGCATTAAAGCTGCATGAAATGTACACTAGTATAAAATAACAAAAGAACAGAAGAAATAAAAGACAGTTATTGGTTTTGTTAACAATTATTCTCATTTAAATTACCAATGCCAAGAACATAAATTGACGGAGTTATAAATTGTGAATCTTTGCCGGCTTTTATTTTTGCGATTCTATTACAAGCACGATCATTATCATTTTATTTACTCATGAATCGCAAACATGTCAGAAGAATAAAAGCTTTACAGATTTACATTGTTAGAAAAAACATCAATGTGATATTTTTTTTTTTACATTTAGACCAAAAGAATTTCTGCCTTAGTTCTGAATTTCTGTGTATAATTGTCTTTTATCTTCCTATTAAGAGCGTGCCGACAATGTTTTTAATATCAAATCCTATATGATTAAAGGTATTCCAACGAGGTTTTTTTGACATGGCGATGCAAGAAAATATCTAGTTACAAATATAGAAAGGATTGTTGTTTGGCCGAAACACAGTGTTTTGGGGTGTAAATATTAATGTTATTTTACACAGATGGTGAATACATAAAAACAACAAGTGACTCTTTTTCACACATAAAAACAGAAACATGTACGTGGGTGCATCAATCAATAAATTTGTAAACTAATTCAATAGCGGGGAAATTATTTAATTCAAGCACCTAAATGATTACTTCTTCTCATAGTAACGTCCCATGCACGATTTGCACTTGTCCCATCTCTCGACCCTTTACTCGAACACGTGTTGTAGCCCGTCACGTGACATCTCCTGCGACTGTTTGTCCACGGCACACCTAAGTTCCTCTCTTGACTCAAATTTCGTACTAATATGACTGTTTTTTATAGTTGGAAACAACCAGAAGTCACAAATTGCTAGATCCGGACTTCAGGGTGGGTGCGATAGCAGTTCGACGTCGAGTTTTCATAGTGGATCCATGACAACGTCGCTTCAATGGCTCGACGAGTTGTCGTGATGTAATATGAATCTGGACCTAAGTAGATGTGGGCGTTTTCTTCTTATTACCGCCATGAGTTCCGTTCTAAGTAATGTTGCGGCTGACTCGGAAATTACCGCTTTTGAAGGGGAAGGCAAGGAAGGATGCTTCCAGACAGAACTTTGACGTTTGCTTTCTGGTTAAAAAAAGTGAATCCACGTTTCATCACATGTTATTACTCGATTTAGAAAATATCGCTTCTTTACGATACCTCCTGTCGTATTGCTGAGACAGTTTCACCCTTACCCTCATCTGCTTCGACGTCAACAAACGAGACACCCATCTTGCTGAAACACAACGCATTCCTAATCTATCAGTCATAATGCTTTAGCTGTACCATATGAAATAGCGAACTTATCTGCTACATGCTCCACACTTACTCGTCTATCTCAGAGTATATATTCCTGAATAGCAGTCACTAGTTCTCACCTGTTACAGTCACTGGTCTACCTGCACGACTGTCGTCTTCAGTTGGCTTCTTAACGTCTTGAAACCGCTTCATCCACTTTGAAATGGCACATTTTTACAGAGCAGCCTCTCCGTAACATTTTGCAAATCTTCACAAATATCGGAAAAAGACTTTCCGAGTTTTGTGTCAAACTTTGTAACGATGCGCTGTTCATTGACGCTGTGTGACGCCATTTTCGAACGGACGCCCATAACGTGACGTCATTTACGGTTTATGACGTCATAAGTGATAACGTCAAAGTTGTGTACATATGAATATCAGTATGCGCCAGGTCTAGGCTGCATTTTTGATTGCTCTGCAAACTTGATTGTTTTGTGAAAGTTATACTTGACTGAAATTTTTCAAAGTTTGATATATTACGTAGTTTTATTTTGTAATCACAGTGATTATATTGCATGTGAATTACTCTTGTGGTTTTAAAGATATTTGGAATTTAAAACTTTGATGATTCTACAGATTTTAATATTTTTTTAAAGCATACAACAATAATGTGTTTTAGTGAGCGAAACTCGACGAGGATTATATATACACGGTAAGACCTGCATAATATCGGGCAATTACCAAGTTTACAAAAAGGACTTAATCCTATTATAATCAACACTTTGAAAGGACTTAAGGTATTAGGACCCTAATGGGCACTATCAGGAACTAAAAAATTGACATCATAGGTCAGATGCATACCTTAAAGTACACCTGTATGCAAAATTTAAACAAAGTTTACCGTACGAAAATCAAGTTATGGCCACTTTTCTGAACTCAAGCTAGGATGTTATGAGGGCCCTTTTTTTAGAAATGAGGAACCTTTAAATAATCTGCAATAACATTCTAATGAAAAATGTTTTCCAATTAATTTTGGTAAGAAACAAATAGTACCATTCAGCTAACAATCCACAGAAGCAAAATTATGGTTTCTACTTAAAATTTATGAAATCTGTATAAAAATGTTACCCTACCCCAACCATTTTTACCACGTGTCTGACCATTTTTCTACTTAGGGAGCCTAATTTAAAAAAATTCTTAAAATTTACCATTATGAGTGACTGTTTTCAAAGTTTCCCTAAATTTTTAGAAAAAGTATATTGGTTGATCATGTAAAATATGAAATACTTTTACCGTCTAGTTTTGATTATATTACACTTTGAAAATATCAGGTACCATATTTATTACTAGATTTAGCATAACTTAGCCAATAAATACCTATATAAATTAAAAAATCAAAATTAAACACTTTTTTTCTTTCCAAATGGGACATGAGAGATACATAAATAATGTTAAAAGAAAAAAAGAAAGAAAAAAAAAGTTGACCCTTCTGGGGATTGAACCCATGACCCTCATTTTCAATGTAGTTAACAGTAGTTCTAGCCTATTTGAATACTCTTCAAAACGGAGGTAATGCATTAGGATGCTAATACCTTAAGTTAATGCAATACAGAGTACAATTTACAGTTACTTCCCCAAGAAATAACAAAAGATAATCAGGGAAGACGTATAGAAAACTCACTCAGCATGTGCAATGTGAAAAACTTAATCCGGGTAAATCTTGAACACAGTACAACAGTAAAAGGCCAAACACACAAAAATATGTTTAATGAACACACGCTCAGTGAAAAACAAAACCCTATTCAAATGTGACTTTATTCTCTCAAATGAGTTTGATATATGTGCCATAACTCAAACATGGCTAGGTAGTTCCGTTGATAATGTGTGTATCAGTGAACTTGTACCTCCTGGCTACAAAATGAAACATGTCCCGCGTGTTGGTAGGTGAGGTGGGGGTGTAGCTATTATCCATTAATCTTCTATACAAGTCACCACTTAGTCGTCAAGTCAAAGCAAGGAATTCTCACAATTTGAGTTCATGGACTGTAATGTAGTTATTGGACGGTACTCTATGAGGCTAGCGGTAATATACAGACCACCTCCTTCTAAACAGAAAGGCTTAAATACAAACACTTTCCTTGATCATGAGTGGCCCCTTTTCTTAACTAAGTACGCTACAGTTGACAATTCTGCAATCATAGTAGGCGAACCCTCATCTAGATATACCAGACAACAGCGATACGAGAAAATTTACAAGTAACCTTGATGCATGTGGTATGCATCAGCATGTACAAGAACCAACCCATGTTGCAGGTCATACCTTGGACGTAGTGATATCAAGGGAAACAGACAACATTGTATCAAACATAGAGGTCATAGATCCTGGACTCTCTGATTCTAGTGAAAATATCTCACGTGACCATTTTGCTGTTACATTTGCTGTTAAAGCCTCAAAACCTGCACCGGTACGGAAATTGGTTTCTTACAGAAAACTTCGCGCAATTGACATTGATTCCTTTCGAGATGACATACGGAAAACGGAATTCTTCAACAAAGAGTTCATCCCTTCTGACATAGATGGTTTTATGATGGAGTATTCAGACAGTCTTACCTCTATTTTGGATAAACATGCTCCGATGATTTACAAGACTTTTTCTTTGAGACCTGCTTGTCCGTGGTATACAGAGCAACTCCACGAAGCCTATCATGAAAAACGTAAACTGGAACGGAAATGGCGTGAAACTAAACTTACAATAGACCATCAGGTCTACAGAACACAGTTTTCTAGTGTGAACAAGATGTTAAAACAAGCTCGTGTAGAATACTATACATTCAAGTAAAATGGAGTCTTGTGGCAATGATCATAAAAGTCTATCTAAGATTACTAAAGGTCTACTTGGAAATACAAATGAAGTGACTCTACCATCTGAGTCATCTTCAGAGCGCCTTGTCCAGAAATTCAGTGACTTCTTTATCGGAAAGACTGAAACAATAAGGAATAACATACGTTCTCAAACACAATCGGTACCTGATAATGTAGATATGGAATCTGAATATACGGGTGTCAAATATACTGTGTTTGCTCCAGCCACAGAACAAGAAGTGAAAGCATTGATTAAAAGATCAGCAACTAAATCCTGTGAGTTAGATCAAATTCCAACATGGCTGTTAAAAGAATGCCTAGATGAACTAACACCAGTGATAACCAGTTTCGTAAACGTGTCCTTGGTTCCGCTTATGTACCAAAAATGTTCAAACGCTCACGAATAATACCACTTCTAAAGAAACCAAATCTAGATCCTAACGAACTGAAAAACTATAGGCCTGTGTCTAACTTGTCATTCCTGTCTAAAAATCTTAGAAAAGGTCGTTGACGTACGACTTTGGAGCCATCTGAAGACAAAAAATCTACACGAGGTCAACCAATCTGCTTATCGCAAGTTCCATTCGCCCGAGACTGCATTGTTAAAAGTTCAAAATGACATTCTACAGTTTTTGGATGATAACAATGTGACTATTCTCGTGATGCTTGATTTGTCTGCTTTTGATACAATTGATCACGGAACGCTCCTTCGCCGCCTTGAACGACACTTTGGAATAATAGGCAAGCATGGGTGACGTCATACCTGACCGACCGATACCAGACTGTATGCATAAACAACAAACTATCACAGCCAGTCCACATGGAGTACAGTGTACCTCAAGGGTCTGTCCTGGGACCCAAGAGCTATATGATGTATACGAAACCTTACGGAGAAATATGCCGTAAACATGAGCTAAACAACCATTTCTTCGCAGATGACATCCTTTAAACCAGTGACTAGTTATTCAATTCAAGAGAATATAAACCGTATTGAAAGGTGTCTTGATGATATTGTAAGTTGGATGAATGCCAACATGCTGAAGCTAAACGGCGACAAAACAGAGTTGATCATCTTCTCATCTGAACATAACGCACAACCCGTTTCAAATGTTACAGTAACAGTCGACGGTTCGAAAATCAGCCAATCATCTAGTGTGGGCAATCTTGGTCAATTCTTGACTCGAACATGAGGATGGAACAAGGTTATGCACAATTAAGACAAATTGGTCAAATCAGACCCTATCTTACTGTTAAAGCAACCAAATCTCTAGTAAATTCACTTGTTATCTCTAGGTTAGACTACTGTAATGCACTGTTATATGGAGTCTCTAAGCAGTCAATGACCAAGTTACAACATGTTCAAAATACAGCAGCTAGAATTGTGACCAAAACACTCAAATATGACCACATAACACTTATCTTACGTGAACTGCACTGGCTTCCGGTAGAATATCGGGTCGAATATAAAATTTTGACTTATACATGTAAATCCCTCATCGATCAATCACCAGCCTATATAAAAGACATGATAGACGTGTACATCCCAGCCAGGAATCTGAGGTCCCAAAATAACTCAGGGGCATTAGTTGTGCCTAAATCTCGGACAGTACGATATGGTGACAGGTGCTTTCAGACAGCCTCAGCGAAATTATGGAATGCGTTACCACCTGGCATTAGAGACCATAATACCTTGACAAGTTTTAAGAGAGCTCTCAAAACACATTATTTTATAAAGTTTTTTGGACGTAAGTTTCATAAAATAGCATACATGTATTACTTTTGCTATAATATCAGTGTAAATTGTGTGTTTGATTTTATGTCTTAGGGTTTTACTTTATAATTGGTTTCTTTTTTACTTTTGTTTGCTACTTTGTTAACAACTTATTTCGTTCAAATCTTTTATAGGATTCTTTTTTGTTTAATTGAGCCTTGATTTTAAACTAAATGTGTCTGAGTGTATTTCTTACCATTTTTACTGGTTTTAGATTATCATTATTGTTTAATAGGTTTACTTAATTAATATTGTACTTTATGTCTTATATACATACATGTATATATATGAACTGTGTTATCAGATTTATGTAAAGCACTTTTGAACATTTATTATTTATAAAAAGAGTGCTAGAGAAATGTGGTATATAATAAAATAGTACGAATCAATTTGAAAAAAATCTGTTTTCATAGTATTTAAAGTTTCATTTTAAACGGACCAGTAGTTTTGACGCTATAGAATTAGTTTACGAATTTATATGCGCAATACTATGTCTCACACGTTTTGCTCCAAACAAGCGTTTTTCAAGGAGATCTAAGTGTGACATGGACCTTTGAGATAGGGTCCTGGTTCATGCGCAGGGCATTGCGTCTCTTGGCGGTGAACAATTATATAAAGTAACATCAAAATTTCTCCAGTAGGCTTAACAAAGCTTTGCACTCAAATCGTGCTAAGAAGGGCACAAAGAACGGTTTTCAACTAATTTCTAAATTATATATTTCTTGATAATATTTTATATCTTTCTGTTTGAAGTGTCCTAGCTGATCTACGTCGACATTAAACTTTCATATTTGAAATTCTATGACTTTGAGTCTCAGTGGAAATCCTTTATTTATGTGCTACTGAGGTGAAAGACTGGGTGTAGGTTTGGGCTGACTTGGCTCACTAAACATCCTCATATAAGTTTTTATTACCTTTCCAGATGTTTCTTTTTATTTATTTTAATTTTGATCCGCCGAAACAAATGATCTAACCGAGCAAGACAGGTAATATACACATTAAAGGAACTACACTGAGGTTTATAAGCCTAAAACATAATATTTTAATTTTTCACATAGATAAACATGAGCACTTTTAACAAAAATATAAATATAATATAACTAAGAAATACACAAAAAATACATTGACAATTGTATATTTGTGCTATTCTCAGTCCGATTTGAGTGAAAAGCGTTTAAACGCTTTTCAATTTTGGGTCATTTTTCACTATTATAACAATTATTCCGGAAAAACGGAGCGAGCTAATGATATGAAATGTTATTAGTATAAATCTACATCAAATAGGGTAATAATCTCAAAAATTATTTCCAGTCCCGTCATGTCAAAAAAACCTTAGTGGAGTCCCTTTAGATTTCCCCGTTTGGGAAGGGGAATAAAATTATTATTTGGGCTTTGGAGTGATGTGTGGTAGAAAAAAATATCACCCTCGCCGTGATTTAAAACTTTGGCAGGTAATTTATCCACATTTATCACTCCATTACTCCGAAAACCGAAATAACATATAAATTAAATATAATTTTATAACAATATAAAAGTGTATGAAATAATCAATTTGTTTCCTCCCTATATATAATTATGTTACCTCTCTTTATTTCATTATAATAATTTTCAATGGGGATGCTATAAATTGTACGTAACATTGGAAAAATATATAATTATAAAGAAACAGGGATGTTTAAATTGTTCATGCACTTTTAGAAAACATATACTTTAAGAATGATATAAGAAGGTATATATCTTAACTATCAGGGTATTATAAAATGTACGCGCAAGTATAAGAAGCAAAATATAAAACTGAATACGCTCTGAAAAAGCACACAGACCACATGCTACTAGTAACACCATGTTTGACGTCATTTAAACAACATGTTTATCACATAAGTTCGCGAAGATTCAATACTGAACTGGTTGCACTCGTTGGGTGGAACATTGTTATGTTCACAAGAGGTCTGCATATTGTAGGTTTTTTTTTGTTGGTTTCTTTTCACCCGTTCAACAGATTTTGACAAAATATTGAATCAACATTTAATCCTCAATATACGTTTTGTTCGTTTACATTCACTTACTTCAGCTATATTGAGAATAACATGCTACTGTCTTTTGATATCAATTTTATCAGGCGAGAATGATATGGGCTAGAAAGAGCGAGGCTTGCCGAGCCATTTCTTCCCATATCAGCCGAGCCTGATAAAAATGATATCAAAAGACAGTAGCATGTTTTTTCTATTTATCATGTAACACATAAAAACTGTCAAAATTACAAAATAATCTACTTATAAATAGCGAATTTCGTAGAAAGGGGCATTTTTGTTCAAAGAAATAATTGTTGATAACAAATTCCTCCGCCCCTGAAACTTTGAATTTTTAAATAACGGCCATTTTTTCTTACATCGATCCAAAAAAATCCCTAAGAATCACATTTAAACTTTATATCACTTTTTGTCTTGAATTGTCAAATTTATAAGTTCATGATAATTTTAATTAAACAAAAGTCAAATAGGCAATCAAATACAAGCTACACAAACATGCGTCTTTTTCAAAACGAAACAATTTGTTCACTTAAAGTAAATATTTACAAGTTCTCAAAGAAAATCTTCTAGCCTGTGTGTTATGATTACATGTTTAGTATGACGTGAACATCGATGATGCCAATTGTAATATAAATTATGACGTCACTTCAATTAGTTGGTGCTTAACTATTTGCTATCTTATTTATTCGTAATTGAAATCGAAATAATAAATAAATTGATGTCGCATCTTGATTCAAGACTTGTAAGGGTATGAGATTACAAAGTAGAATTCACATGCTGGTAAAAATGAGAATATAAGCAATTGAAAAATGTCCGTAAAATGGACGGGGCTTATTTTTGATATCAGGTTACTGACACAAAAGATTGGTCTCTATTCTAACCTTGTATTTGAATAACAACAGATTAAACAACAAACATTGACATGTGTTATTTTGTTAACAATTACGTTGTGGTGAAATTCTTATTGAAATCTACTTATTTTGTAATAGGAATCAAACAGGTAAGGATCTATGAACTCTTTCAAAGTTATCTTTATACAACACTTTATTGTTTTCTATTTTTTAACTTTGAATTCGATGGAGAAAACAAACTTGTCAGATGGCAAATATAAAATGTATTGTTCTGTGTAAGACACCTATTCACCGATATTAAACTAGAAAGTATTCAATTATACCTGCTCAACGTTCAAGTCATTCAAACATGTAAATATAAAAACACTCTTAGTCCAAGGGCAGGAGGTGATAGCCGAATAATTGTTTTGATTTTGGGAGTTCAAATCGGCGATAAATGCAAATCTATTTACAAAGGGAGAAATATCTACTCTGACCCTTATATTGATTTGAGTATTTAATTACATTTTTAAACAAAGCTTATTTTCTTAAATACTCAGCGTGCACTACACTTATTTAAATCCATTTACTTTACCAAGAACAAATAGGGAAGGAGATTAAGCGGCTACATATTCAGATTGAGCATCTCCGGAAGATTTGGGAGATGAAAATGTAGATATGAACATTCGCTTTCAAGTCATTGATCGGGGATATGTTCTTGATTTCCTTATATATATAAACTCCTATTTATTATAAGATCTAATTGATATATATGTGTGTCTTGTGTTTGCAGGTGAATGAAATTGCAGGTGCCTGTCACAGCTGTAAATCTAAGCATTACCTCGGTCGTGCTGTTGATCTACATAACCCACCCGGACAGTCAAGTACCATGCTAAGTCTGTGCAAGAGTATGGGAGGTTGGGCACAGAACGAAGGAAATCACGTGCATTGCGAGTTTTAATCCATTAACTTTTTGTGCGCTTATTTACTAGTAATTGGAATAAATATTGATTAAAAATTTGATTTATTTATATTCAGAGAAAAATAAAAAGAATATAATGTTTTATAAATATAAAGATTTCAATCAACAACAGTCATTGTCAATGTAATGTGGTTCACCTTACATTTGTTATTTGTAAATTGTCATATACATTTCCACTTTACATTGATAAAATTTCTTTCTAACTTACTTACTTACTTTAAATACTCATTAATTGATAAATTAATTAATGTACTTATATGTTATATCCAGCAATTTTTGGCGGGAAAAAGAAAATAGTCAAATATTGGACAAAGTTATTGTTTTTTTGTTTGTTTTTTTTTTTGTTGTTTAAAGGATGGCGAATTGTATACTACTGTCGATCTTGACATATTTCTTTTGACGGTTCGTATTTCAGCTGACGCTCCGTCTTAGACTGAATAAATGAAGCATGCATTTTACTCACTACAGTGTTGCGAATAGAGTCGTACCTCTAGACGCTTGCATAAATCATGATCACAATGTAGAAATGTATCACCTTGTTCGCCACTCGTACACTTTTCATTTATACTAGCAAATAAATCGTGTGAACAGAAGAATAAAACGTCTTAAAGTACATTTCGGTTCGTTAAAAGCGAGATTTTGGAATTTTATCATTTAAGCGCCTTGTTCGGTATATACCGGTTACGGTATTCAGTGTGGTGCACTTTTTTCAAGGGGCAGGACGTGAAGTGGTTGCACCAAAATGTGCTTGAACAAGATCTTTTTGTGTATTGAACGTTATCTTCGGACTTGCAAACTAAACCACTTGTACAGCATTGACAGAAACATATTTTGTTATTGTTAAGTGCAGTTTAAAACTTACAAATTCGAATAAATTAGGAGAAAAACTGACCAGAACAGTCACATGTCAAATTTCAAAATATCTACATGATCAGTTTATATCTTCAATAACTTCGTCAAAACATAATCTAGGATGCTGAAACCTTTAACCGAGTGTGGCATATATATTGCATTATAGAATAGACATACTAATGAACTTCAAAATAACAAAGAAACCCACTTGCCTGGCAAAAATTCGTTCACCCGTTTCAAAACATTACGCCGATATCGCCATTTTGTCAAGTTTGCAACCAATTCGCTCGCTTGAACCAAGTGTGCAACCACTTCACGTCCTGCCCCTTGTTTTTTGTTTAACTCATGGAGAATACTTTAATAGAGCACATGATTAATATATAAAACCGAATCTTTAAACAAATCAACAAGCTATTTCATAAGATGTATAAATAACAGTCAAAACCTATTTGTTATCATCAACAGTTAAATAAATAACTTTTACGGTTACATTCTTTATAAAAATTTGTTTTTGATCTCTTTATCAGTTACTAAAATGTTTTTTAAATGTAATACTTAGACGAGGCTTATGCTTATGTCGCAATTAAATGTATCCAGTAAACATTTGAAAGATATTTATAAAATTTAAAGGGACTCAACTGAGGTTTTCTGACATTACGGGGCTGGTGATTAATGCTCTTTTTGATGTAGGTCTAGACCAATAATGTTAAATAATGATACGCGGAAATGTTTTATGAATGATCGTCAGCTCGGAACTGCCGAGATATTCCAGACAGGTTTCAAGTGCATATAAATTGTGATCGGTTTTCAGCATTTGAAAATATAAACACATTACCAAATATTTCAACTGTGAGTAACGATTGTAAATGACTAAACTGAATCTTATACGACACAAATAACATGTATGTACAATTTCAGATCAGTTGCTCACTCCAATTTTAAGAATAAATATTTCAATTGTGAAAAATGACCCAAAACTGAAAAGCGTTGCAACGCTTTTCACTTAAATCGTGTTCAGACAAGCATAACAAATACGGGTTTAATTTATTTCTTGTATGTTTCTTAATTATCGTTTGCATATCTGTATGTTTCACGTGCCCCAGGTGATTTTTATCAGAAAGAAGTATTATTTAACATTGTCCGATTATAAGGTTAACGTACCTAACAATTTAAACACGCTCTATTAATGCTTCAGAAAAAAAATCCCGGCGTTATCTAATATTTGTCCCGTTTAGTTAAATGGTATCAATAGATGTAATTTAAATAAACGCTGACTAATTTTGCTTCCTCTTTCATTGTACTGCCGATCGTCGGATACCCACGGTTGATTACCATGTAACATAACTTCTAATCATCTGATAAATGTTTTTTTTTGTTATTGATCTTCCTGTAAATTTTTGAGAAATGAAAATACAACTATATACATCATAATTTGTTAAATCGTTGCGTACGGCAACCACCTCTTACACATATTATTGTCATTATATTTAGTCATTTTGATTAATTGGATAT
This sequence comes from Ruditapes philippinarum, assembly GCF_026571515.1. Taxonomy (NCBI): domain Eukaryota; kingdom Metazoa; phylum Mollusca; class Bivalvia; order Venerida; family Veneridae; genus Ruditapes; species Ruditapes philippinarum. The sequence continues at coordinate 10,913 of NW_026854798.1, read as the reverse complement.
CATGTTGAAAATAATTTAAAGTCCAAATTTAGAGCAACATCTTCGAACACGTTGTATCCTTTATGCTTAAAGTATTTGTTGTTGTTGTTGTTGCAAAATTTGATTTTATAATTTGTTATTTTTAATTTTATTGTTTTGAATCATCATAAAGGTTTCCATTTTTTACTCTTTCCCATTGACTTTTTTAAATACATTTATAAATAAATATGTTTAAACATTTATAGTCATATATCTGATGCAATAAGGTGTGAAAATCGGATAAACATTTATTAATAAACATGTATACATATATCTAGGTTAAGAAATTAAATCAAATCAAAGAAATGTGAATTAAATTCAAGCATACATATATTTGACCAAAAAGACAAAAGAACATGTAAGTAAGATAGTAGCCGCACTTGGAATATGTCTTCATATTATTTACATACACTGGTTAGTGTTTTAGATACCTCGATCGCTACGCTCTCTCCTGCGTCTTCAAATCGTCACCAGGCGTCTGTCAATACTATGGAGACCTATTCCAGCGTACGGTAACTATTACTTATCCGGAACTCAACAAAAGTGGATTTATTCCTAGCTTCCATCCCTCCCCCCGGTAAATATTCCTTTACGGTTAGAGATTAACGTTGTACCCAGCAATCAGAGTTGTTCAGTCAGCATCGTTTTGCATACCCACCTTATTTAACCTTGCTTCTATGTTCGTTCGTACACCTGATTATCTTGGGAAACCTCCTAAACACCTATTTTAAACTTCTAACTTCAATAATTTCTTGGTCAGTCCGTTCTCACAAATTCAAACATCTCCGCGTAGATTTAAACCTGCGCAACTCATCCTTCCACCTAACGTATTATTTATAACTGAGCAACGGTCCACTTAGACATTACACCTCGGTCTTTGTCTGTAATATCTCCTTTTAGAACTAACCTTTGTTATTATGTAACCGCGATATGTGACCCATTCAACCCGATTTTACTAACTGCATTGTTTAAACCTTATAACCGTAATAATCCGTGTTCGCTTTCAAAAGTAACTTGTGATAAATTAGTTATAAATACAGAAAGGGATTATTTGTCTCCGCTCAGACATATTACCTCGCACACGCCGGCTCATCACCATCATTGTGTACTCCAGCTCTGGTTGCATGTCACTGGCTAATCGAGTCATCACACGCTATACTTCCCACAAGAAGATGTACAAGCTCAACACCTTCTACTCATATATTCAGGCAGCGTTTCTTATTTCTTAATCCGCACTTATGGAACATGAATCGCAGTTATGCAGTATTATCCACCGTGCAGGAGATCCATACGGGACGTGACCTTGATGCTCAGGCCATGACCTAACTATACTGTATACTCATAAGATCGGTGGGTGTTTTGAGCCTTACATTATAAAATGTCTTAGGACAGGTCTGGATCATATATAGTACTATTCTCAAAAATTCAGGGTAAGCGGGAGTCAAGGCTTTGGTATGCCACTACGTGACTTGTGTATTTGTATTTGTATATTAAAAAGTATGTAACATCCGTGAGTTCTTCCTCCGTTATACGACAACGGTTGATTTGGCGCCTAAGACCAGCGATGTCGAAGCGACGATTTTGCACAGCGGGACACAACGAAGTACCTGAAATAGAAAATTAAAGGTGAGTGATCGTTTATATACCTGTAGTTTGCTAATTTTGAAGATGTCAGATCAAGATATAGCTACAATTTTTGAAAATTTGTCAGATAAATTGAACAATATTTCAACTATCATAGGTACACAGGGTTTATCAGAAATAGTACAAAATTTTGATGGAAATTCTAAAATATTTTAATGACTGGATAAAATCTATAGAAAAATATGCTGTTTTAAAAAGGTTTGGATGATAATAAAATAAAATTAGTCGCATTTCAATCAAGTAAAGGAACTGTAAGCGATTTTATATGTAGATATTTGCGTGATAATATCACCGTAATTCGTGGGAACAATTAAAAGAAGAAATAAGTACTAGATTTGGGGAAATTAAAGATTTAAATCATGAATTTTATCTTTTGAGAAATTTAAAACAAGATTTGGGAGAAAGTGTTCAAATTTTTGGGGAAAAATTTATTAATTGTGCTGAAACTGCTTATGAAAATTATAAACTAGGAGATAATAGTTTAATTGAACTTCAGTTAGTAGAATTGTTTACGGATAATTTAGCGCATAATTATTTAAAACTTAAACTTATGAGAGAAAAGCCAAAAACTTTACAAGAAGCAATTACGTGCGCAATGAATGAACAGAATTTCAGAGCTAGATTTTCTGCCAGAGTAAAATTTTCTAATTCTCAATATCACGCAAAATATAATAATTACAGAGCAAATAATTCTAATCATTATTATACAAAAAATTTGTGCATGTACTGTAAGAGACCAGGTCACCATGTACGTAGTTGTAGATTTAGGAAAAATGAAATATATTCTGTATTTCACCGACAAAATTTTTCACGATTTAGGAAAAATAATAGCAATAATAGTTTGAAATCAAAGATTAAGTGCTGGAAATGTAATAATTTTGGTCATATTATGCGTGAATGTCGTAAACAAAATTTTTACGACAGAAACAAAATAAATTTTCAGGAAAACTAGCAAGTTCCTGTCACAAAGGGGTCATTGACAGGAACGATAAAATACCAAAATTTAGTATATAGCATTAGCTGGAAGCCCTAATTCGTGTTTGATTAAAATAGAAAACTATAAATACAGATCGTTAGTAGATTCAGGTGCTGAAGTTTGTCTCCTGCATCGCAGAATATATAGAAAATTGAAGAATCCCCCTCAACTTATAAAACAGAAAATAAATTTATGTTCAGTTGACGGAAATTATTTACATATAGATGGTTATATAAATCTTAATTTTCAAATAGGGAAAACAGAAAACAACTCAAAAATTCTATGTTGTTTCTAAATGAATAGAAATATTATTTTAGGCCGTGATTGGTTAACACAAAATGGCGTTAGATTATATTTTGATTTAGGCTGCTTAAGAGTTAATAATACATATGTACCCCTCGAAAGAAGATATTCATATTGCATCAATTGTTAGATTAAAAAAGGATGTTATTCTGAAACCTCAAACGGTTAATGTGTGCACTGCTAAGTTAAAACAAAATCCAGGCTTGGAAAATGATAAATTACATGAATTAAAAAGTATAGAAACTGGAATGATTGCTTCTGAACCAGGTCTTATGATAACAAATTCTGTTATGAAACTTTCGGCTGATAGAAGATTTCCTATTATGATTGTCAATAATACACATAAAACTATAAGATTGAAACGAGATTCAGTAGTTGCTAAAGTTTCAGAAGTTGACAGCATTAACTCGGTCACAGAGGCTCTTCAAACAACTTCCCCTCTTAACAACGATTTCGAACGTGATATTCATACACCTTCAGAGCATTTTAATATTGTTAGAGACTTATTAAGGAAAAATAAAAATATTTTCGCAAATAAAGATTCTGAATTATCACAGACAGATACTGTAACCATGAAAATACCAACAGGTAATCATCCTCCAATCAAATTAAGCCCATATCGCACACCTTTAAACAATAGAAAATTTATGAGTGACGCAATCGATGAGATGTTAGATGCTAATATTATAAGAAGAAGTCATAGCCCTTATTCATTTCCTGTTGTTATTGTCGGGAAACGTGACGGCAGTAAACGGTTTTGTGTTGATTTTAGACAATTGAATAAAATTACAAAGCCAACATCATATCCTCTCCCATTAATTGACGATATTTTAACACTACTAGGGTCTTCAAAATATTTTACAACACTAGACATGCGCTCAGGGTTTTGGCAAATACCCGTGCATGAATCAGACAAGGAAAAAACGGCTTTTACGACATTCCGAGGCTTGTTCGAGTTCAACCGAACCCCTTTTGGCCTAGTTTCTGCCCCTGGAGTTTTCCAAGAACTCATGTCACATGTCTTACAAGGTTTAGAGGCATTTGCTGTCAGTTATCTTGACGACATTCTAATATTTTCGAAGTCATTAAATGAACATTTATCACATATACAGACAGTATTTTCAAAGCTTAAAGAACATAAATTAAAACTTAAACTGAAAAAGTGCAGTTTTATTCAGCAACAAACAAAGTACCTTGGTTTTTATAATTGATCATGAAGGTATAAAACCAGACCCAGAAAAAGTAAAAAGCTATTAGGTCACTTCCGGTACCAAAATGTGTTAAAGATGTCAGATCTTTACTTGGTGCTGCTGGTTTTTATAGAAGATTTTGCCCTAAATATTTCTAAAATTGTTGAACCTCTAATCAATCTTACAAGAAAACGTGTTTTGTTTAAATGGACAAAAGAATGTCAAGAAAGTTTTGAACAATTAAAGAAAATGTTAACACGTATTCCACTTTTAGCATTCCCAGACCCAAATAAGCCTTATATTCTATACACGGACTCCTCAGATTTAGTGGTCGGAGCATGTTTAAGTCAGAAATGTGACAAATCTGGTATTGAAAAACCTATATACTTCTTATCTCATAAATTAAGTGAATCTCAAAGAAAGTACAGTACCATAGAAAAAGAAGCATTCAGTATTCATTATGCGTTACAAAAATTAGATGTTTATTTACATAATGCAGAGTTTACTATATTTACAGACCATAAACCTTTAAAATATCTTCTAGAAGCACCTATGCAAAACAAAAGAATTCAGCTTTGGGCTTTAAATATTTCTGCTTATAACTGTAAAATTGAATATTTGCCAGGAAAATTAAATTTAATTGCCGATTTCTTTTCTTGACCTCCAGCTGATGATAAAAATGCTAACAAATCCGATATTGAACTTTATGAGCCTGATATAAATGACAATGCCTTCGAAATAACAGTCTCAAATTCAAGTAATAATTCAAATAATGATAATGTACATGTTGTGAAAAATGATGAAAGCTATGAAGTAAATGCTTTTGATTCTACGCACTTTAATGCCAAAGAAATAGCAAACAAAGAATAACAATTTCAAGAGCCAATTGTAGAAGATATTAAACAATTCGAAAAATTAAATATGGCCTCAGAGCAAGATAAAGATCAAACTATTCTTGAACTGAAAATGTTACTACGTCACGGACAGCCAACTAAATCAGTGCAGAGCAAATATTTAGAAATTGACCAAATTCTTTATTATCTGTCTAATGTAGATGATAATCCTAATCTTAGATTGTTTGTTCCGCAACACTTAAAACACCTTGTCATTACTCAATATCATTTAAATAATGGTCACCCAGGAACACAGAGGTTATTTACAACAATAAAACAAAAATATTTTTGGCCAAATATGTTCAAAGAATTGTATGAATATGTTTCTAAATGTGTTGATTGTCAGTCACGTAATCTTACAAAAATAAAAGCACCTATGGGCGAAACAAGAGTACCAATGTATTCATTTCAGACCATGAGTATCGACGTTATAGGGCCATATGAGAAAACATAAAGTGGTAACCGCTACATTATTTGTTTTATTGACCTTTACAGTGGTTATCCCGAGTGTTTCCCTACTGCTGACAAAAGTACTGATACAATTATACATTTACTTTTAGAAGAAATTTACCCTAGATACGCATGTCCATTACAAATTGTCACTGACAATGGATCAGAATTCACAAGTAATGCTTTCAAAGAAACACTTAATGAGTTAAGAATTGATCACGTGCGTACAACTACCTATCATGCTGCCGGAAACGCGAAAAATGAACGTTCTCACCATGTCATACATGATATCTTAGCTAAAAGAATCCAGAGAAATCTCAAAACAATGGGATATTCATCTTAACATGACACTAGCCGCACTTAGATTCAATGTCTCTAGGACTTCAAAGCATAGTCCATTTTATTTGTTATATAACCGTGATCCAATTCTCCGGTCGACCTGTTGCTACAACCAAGGCAGCGCTATCATGGCGAAGAGTATCACAAAATTGCATTACAAGAACAACATAATACTTTTCTATCTGTTTATAAGAACCTTAAAAAAGCAAAACGAGAACAAGCTAGCTATGCAGATAAGACCGCAAAAGATATCAAATTTGAAATAGGCGATCCCGTATTTTTATAAAAATTTTCGTAAGAGAAGCAAACTAGATGTGAATTGGAAGCCATTTTATAGAATTATGGAGAAAAGGTCACCATTAACTTATATAATAAAAAAATCAGTTTGACAATTCAACAGTTAAAGTCCATGCAGAACAAATTAGGCTCGCAAATATTAATGACTGGTCAATACCAAAGCAGATGATACTGGCCGACCAAAAAGAAATGCCACATTTGTAGTAACACCTGAAAATAGCGATACTGATGATGCTTCAGAAATACCAGAATCAGTATTACCCCAAGTTGCTAAAAATGTTAGAAAAGAAAGGTCAAATTCTGATAGTGAAGATGATATTCCATTAGCCGAATTACAGAAACATCTTCGACAACAACAACAAATTTCAAATAATGAAAATGCTCAAAGTAATGCACATTCAGACGAAATGCAATCGCAGACTGATTCAGAATTATCAGACTCAAATTCCATACAAGTAAATAGCAATCCTCAGTCACAAGCAGCATATAATGCTATGCAGTCAGATTCAATGGCTGATGATAATGATTCGGATAATGAAATGTTTATAAACTCTATTTCTAGCAAAAAGAAAAGTATTGTAAAACCACGATATAAAGTATCTGGTAAGGTAAACACAAAGGTACATAGTAATAATAAACGCTTGAAACCAAATGTTAAAATGTTTTTACAAGGATTAGCCAGTATGCTATAGAACGTTATATTCCGTGTTATATGCTATACTAATTTTCGGTAAATTGACCTCAGGCATTGTAAATAGTAATTATGGAAAGAAAAAAATATATATATGTTACAAGAAACGATAATAAAACAAAACAGAAAATTACATTATTTAATCATATATCTTTTTGGTGGTTGTATTCATTTATATCAAGTTTCAACTTGATTTTATTAGAATTATATATCTTAGATTTTTTTTATTATTGCTTATAATGATCGTTATTCGCTATATGTTTATTAATAGATCGGTTAATTAAAATGCATTTCAAAGTAAATGACAGCACTTAATCATGAGTTTCAAATTGATTATATACTTTATTTCATATTAGAATAACATGTGTATACATACATGTTTCAACTGTCAACGCACAATCATTAAATAAAGTTTAAATTGGGATAAGTCTTATTGTCGAAATAAAACTAAAGTTAATAGCTTAGTTAAAAACTAACAAAATATGTCTAGAAAAGTAAATTTTTTTTTAAAATATCAAGTATTACATAAATAAGATACTTACACTAGAGAACATCTTTCATTGGAATTCTTATCCTATACATTTTATGACAGTTGTCTTGTTGTTCATATATCTGAAACAAAATTATGTTTATTGTATATAATATCTATTAACCGATCTGACAACGGACGAAAATGCAAAATATTGGTCTAACGATCACTTGTCGTCCAGCCAAGACAGAGAGGTGCGAGCGAATTCGCCGGTACAGTCAAACACCGCCTGACTAGAAATATTACAGTCAGCCTCTACGATGTCAAACTATGTACAACAAAAAACCATGCAGATATAACCATAAAACACCTTCTTCGATGTAAAAACCATGCAGATATAACCATAAACACACCTTCTTCGATGCAAAAACCATGCAGATATTACCATAAACACCTTCTTCGATGTAAAACCATGCAGATATAACCATAAACACCTTCTTCGATGTAAAACCATGCAGATATAACCATAAACCCCTTCTTCGATGTAAAATTATATGAAATAAGCGTCTACGATGTTTAAAATACATAACTATACTGTTACAGCCGTCAACAACAACAACAACAACAACAACAACAACAACAAAATTGTGGAATCAAATAAACTTTTGTTCCTGTCTTCAACCAGAGAAGCCGAAAACTTCCGTTTATCGATAGAATGTGTTTTTCTATGTGTTATATAAACTTAAAAACAAAAACCCAGAGAAATACTGATGACAACTTCTTATCAAAATAATTATTTGTGCGCGACAGAGATATCCAAAATAAATATCACATAAGCAATTGCCAGAATCGTGCAACAGCAAACTGTAAATTTAATTATCTTTTACTCAAAAACGTTGCTACATAAATGAAGAATTATAGATCTATCATCACTTTGTTGTATTGTTCAATACAAGACATTCTTTTTACAACTACGAAACAAGAACAGCGTTTACAGATGTGCCAATAAATATTCGAATATAACTTTATCAACTTGTGTATCAAGTCTACGTTTACACGTATCAAATAGATATATACAAATTTAAAAGAATCTTCAAGAACATCAAACATTTATGAACAATTATGAGTGTCAATTTAAAATTATACTTTATAAAGCTACATACCAACGATTTGAAATTCCCGACACGTCACGACCACCAAGCCATACCGATGTCAGCAAGTACCTGTTACAAAAAATATACCTGTCACAGGAAGTGTTCAATGCGCATGCACAATACACGTTTTACAGGAAATGAAACACCTGGACATTTTATCAATTTAATATTTATTGAAAAACTTATAAAGCTATAATATTTACCTTATGTTACTTTAACATATTATTTCTGTATTTTTTTTGCATAAAGATTAATCGAACATTTAACAATAATTATTATTTTACTTATTCAAACTTTTTAAAACTAATATCAAAAGTAAACTTACCTGTGCTACATTGTATCTATCCAAATTTTTCTATTAAAATGAATTCAAACAAAAAGGTTACGCACGATATACAATTGACCAATCAGAGATTATATGACTTAAGGTGATTTTTTTCTTTTAAAGATAAAGTAATAAAAAGTCATTAGATAACATCTCTGACCGGACATCTCTGACCTGATATTACCTTAAGGGTAAAACAGATGTCAAGTTGATTTTAGATTTTAGATTTTTATAATTTGTTAGAACGAGTTTGAAATGTTTGATATTAAATAATAACTTGTTCAATACTTTTTTTTTTTAAATATTTGTTTTTATAAGTAATGGAGGAATTGTCGTATAGCTGGTTGCACAGGCTAATGAGTCATACACGCTATATTCAAAAAGAATGACTAGTCAACATATATATACATATATTAGGGTTTTTATTTCTTAATGTGCACTATGGAACATGACATGCAGGAGATGCATACGGACTGACCTTATGTCAGGATGATTAATATATGTAACTCTAAAACGTGTGTATTTATATACATTATAAAATGTCCTTAGGACAGGTTGATATTATATATACTATTCTCAAATGTCAGGGTAGGGGAGTTCAGCTTTGGTATTCCACTAGTTGACTTGTGTGTTTGTATTTGTATATTAAAAGTATGTAACATCCGTGAGTTCTTCCTCCGTTATACGACATTATAATTATATTACTTTTTTAAATAAAATCTTATTTTGTATTATATCTGAGCCTTAAATTTGTAAACAAGGGTGAGTTAACAGAGAGGGATAACGTAAATAACATAAATAGTGCATGAGTGCAACACTTTAACTTATACTAGTTAACAAATCTGCTCTCTCCTGAAATATTTCAAAACAAAAGTTATACAAATAATGTAGTGAAACAAACATAAAACATATATGAAACTCGTGTTACATAATCGTTTATTTTTTATCAATTGTATCGCGTAATCCAGTAAACTTATGAAGTTAAGTTTGTCTTTTAAATTACGCTGTATTCTTGTTAACATTTGTTGAATCATTACTGAAGTTGACAACGGAGTAAATTATCAATGAAAATACCTAAAATGAGATTTTTTGCTAAGTAGATTTATCAACCTTTTTTAAACACATTCGTGATTTAATTTTGGAAGCAGTTAGTACCTATCCCATTTTAATCTGCTATTTGCGTAACCTGTCAATTATCGATAACGCTCCGCCCAGTAAATCGAACACAGCACTAGTAAACCTGGGAAAAAGTATGAAATTAATTGTATATCCCAGTAGAAACTGTTTTTCTATGCCGTAGAAGTCAAGAAGTCAAGAAGGTCAGATCATTATGATCGAGTAATACCTTTTATTTCTATTAAAATATGTGAAGCATTTATATCAAGTTGGTGGAAAAAATATATAATGTCCCTGTCAGAAGCTCAGTTTTTTTTGTTATTTTAATTCATATATGAACGGAATGTCATACACGAATACACAGGCAAACCGACACTGGAATATTATAAAAATAATGCTGATTGTAATAATAATAAACTTAAAAAGTGAAACAATTAAATGCCTCGCTAGCGGTGCGCAAATGCGTTCCATTTCCCCCACCGAGTGCCTCAAATTTTACCGATAGTCACGTGACATGTGCGACAGATACCAGACGGACAGTAAATCACGTTAAGATTTGAAGAAAAATCTGCTTTAAACTGATATTAATCAGCAACTTTTTAATTGGTCAGATGTCACTGGGTCATAAAATGTTGTTAGAGTATGTAACCGCAACTTCTGACCCTCTCTGGTGCGATATTTGTGTGTTATGCAATTAATTAGCGTGAAATGCAGGGGTCCAAGAGAAAACAGCCGATTTATGACACTTCGTTTGATGCGGGTCGGACTTACTTTGAATCGGCATAACTTTTTTAATAATCAAGCAATTAACATGCAGTTTTAAGCATGTGAAAGGAAATTCATTTACAGAGGCAACCGTGTAAGGGATTTTTGTTTGCTCAATCAGCGACTTATTTATGGTTAATTACGTAATATATATGTTGAAAAATGTCGCTTAAAATGTTTGACGTTACGTTATTTTTCTTTTTGAGAAAAGATAAAAAAATTTGAGACACGGTTCTCCAGATATTATAAATATGTTTACAAAAAGTAAAAAAATGACTTTGCT
>NW_026854797.1:0-53588 GCF_026571515.1 Ruditapes philippinarum | reverse complement strand
GATATTTCTTAAGTAAGTTTTTTTTTCCCGTCAAGGCCACAGTGACTTTGATCTGTTCCGCTGAGCCCAAAATCTGTAATGTCATGATCATGACCAGCATACCAATTCTTATGATTATTAAAAAGCAGTTTTTAGTTACTTGATGCACAAAGTTTTTTTTGTGTCTTAGAAAACAATGCTTATGAAATTTAACAATTTAATCTAAAAATTATGACGATATATATTGATTTTTGCTATTGGCAACGATGATCTTAAAATTTGACAGAGAACACTTAAAATCAATGTGTTTGTAATAAGTTGGTCAGTAAAAGATTTGCTTTGAGAGTTTACATTGCAGAAGCTACCTTACAGATATAAGTAAGCATGTTATATACTTAATAATTATTATAATATCTTCAGAAATTAGGTGCAATATGAACCCTTTCATTTAAGACCGGATTCAAGTGGTCGCCTTTAGATGACGTCATTGGGGGTTATGGCGGACTTTGCAGATACAATATAGTACATTAATACAGAGATATAAAGATCTTAGACCTTACGCTTGCAATATGGGCAAATTGAAATTGCCAAAATTGGGTGTAATTGAATAAGATATTACATAAAAAGGGTGGTCAGATGGATAAAATTGTTTAACATAATACGGTTCACGATTTGTTCAATACTAGACCATATTGCTGGGTAACTAGTTATGGGTAGCATTTTCATTTGTTTCTTAATAATGAAAATTTAATGAAAATTGTACCAGGCAGTTAAAGCCTACTAACTTGCTTATATAAGAGTTGTAGATAATATATCTTTGTCTCTGCAAAGACACTGCCCCCAAGATATAGTTTGAGTTTCGTAAAATGTAAGTATTATGTAATTTCGAAAAAGCGGCTGCGTAATAGTTAAGTGCTAGATTCTACATTGAATGAATATTATTTTGATTTAAATATAACTGAGACAAGAGAAAAACAATAATATCAATCTAAATGTGAAAGCATAAACGTAACAATACTAATTGTGACTAATTATGATTTTATGTACTTTTCACTGTTCAAGTTGGTAGTCATTCTGGAGTATCAAATCAGTAAGGCAGGACCATTAAAGTCCCTTAGATGAGCCATAACCAAACCAAATTCGGGTCATGACAACTTACAAAAGTGACGTTATCTGAAAAAATATTATTATAGCTCTCAAATATGCACCCTGGTGATTTATCATATCACAGCCAAGTGCCGCTTGTATATACAACTTATGCACCATGTTAATTAATATCACACTGGCCATAGCTTTCTCAGAAGCGGTGGGTCTACCGGTGCGGCGATGGAGAATTCGTCGAAGAAGCTGTGGAAAAACATGGCTGTCGGATAGTTTTTTGCTGGTGTCGGTAAGTTTATGACTTATTTTTACGTTATGTTTTTATGTTTAACTGATAACACCTAATGAGACTGGAGACCACATATGTAGTCTTCCAACTTATTACACGCATGGGGTGCAAATCATGACCAGTTATGCAAACACTTCTGTACAGTTTGACGAGGGGACGCCACTTTTGCCTAATTTTGTTTATAACACTACAAATGTACTCAAAACTACCCCTAGATACACTGGCATAGCATCGTATGTATGATAATTACACAAAACAACCATATTTTGGAACTTTTGGAAATTGATATTACCATTTTCATAAAAAAATTGACAAAATTGATTACAACGCAGACGGCGGTGGATTCGATTGCAACGCAGTGTGGTGGGCCCGATATCATTTATGTCTCTTTTTTTAACGTTAAAGTCACAGACACTTAAGAGTTGAGCTCCAAACGCCTAAAAATACAAATGAAATATATATTTGTTAATCCTAACACATATAGTTGTTATATATATCAATGGAAGTAAATATACGCTTTTATGAAAACAACATGACACTCAGATATGCTGTTTATAAATGCGCTTTGAACCAGCCTTGCTATAATCGGAGTCATTCGGGATAATGCGGGTTCTCACAGTGTGTGTGTGTATTTGCGTTTATTTATACTCGCCACCGGTTGCCCATATGGGCGAGTCCTCCAGAAGAGTATTAGTAATTTTAGATTTTTGGAGGATAGTGCAATTACAGATACAGAAAGATGCCCCAATTCCAGAAGCTTCTCCTGGTTCTTTAGCGTGCCAAGTGTTTAAGCACCCATACACGGGACCTCGATTTAAAGTCTCATCCGAAAGACTGATTAGTAATTTTAGTTCTCACAGTCATAGCGCACCGCATTTAAATATGACAGAGTTGAGTGCCACGCTTGAATTTGTTGAAATATTTTGTAAATTTTTTTCACATAGTGTGTTTGTATATTGAAGATGAAGTTTGATATTGTTGAAAAAGAAAAATATGATGAAAATATATAATAAGTACCAGTAATATATGTTTAATAGATGATTCGTGTCGCATGTGGACAAAAGGATAATGTGAAAATATTAGAAATAGAATCAATTGCAAGGTGATTTGAAGGATGTGCGAATTTTTTCTAACACATTTTTTTTATCTTGTGTATATTTTTGACGTATAAATATTTACTTTTTCTTCAAAACAGCATACATGTAAGTTTTATTGAAATATATGATAAGTATGTGTGCTGGAATTAATAAATATACAATTATTTGGACTTTAAAGCAGCACGCCTCAATATTCATGTTTATTTTCATGAAAAGTTTGAAAATGTATTTATGTTTTACTATTACCACGGTACATGTTCCTCCTTGTTAATTTGTGTCATCCTCAGTAGAGTTCAAATACAAACACAGAAATTTGATTGATAATGTCTGGCAGAGCCAGACGTCTTTATTGTCTAAGAATAGATTATGATATAATCAAAAGATTAGCCAGAAACTTCAAATACGCTTTCATATAGAAAACAATTGTAGCAAACATTATAATAGATGACACAAAGTTGGACAACAAAAACCACCAAACTGTCCAACCAAAGGAGGAATGACAGACCGTGAAAAGCAACGAAAACGAAAGAGCGACAATTTAAATTGTGACTTAAAGTTTACAATTACAATTTACAAACAAAAATATACGATAATTTGAACGCGTGCATGTGCAATACGCTCATAGGCCAATAAACAACATTTCCGTCTACCTTTTTTGTCAGGTATTTTGTAATATTTTATTTCAAAATGCATTCTATAATTTTTTATATTACATGCAGCCTATTTATAGCTTTGTACACGTTAAATAAAAATTTGATATAATTTAATGTTAACATGTAAAGTTATATTAAAAAAATGAAATAAATAAAATAAAAAAATAGATAAAGCAATAAAGCTAAAATTAGTGTCACTATCAACAGATCTTATCTTATCTCATCTCATCTCATCATATCAATGTATTAAAATTTTATCACAAACTGTTCATAAGTAAAAATAAAGTTCAAAATAAAGTTATGATCAATGTGCTAATTAGTAATACATAGTTAATGGTGACTCTTGTGTGTTAAACTACAAAAACATTTTGATTTGTTAAATTGATAAATTAAATATACGAGTATAAGCTATAATTAACATTTAAGCGATACATAGTTAACATATACTTCAATATGTTGAACTAGTGTCCAAACTGGGATTTAATTTATCAAGACATTTAATTACTTAAATGAATGCATAGTTTGTAAAGAAAATACAAACTTTAAGTATTTTTTTTATTCAATTTATAAGTTAAAATTACCATTTAAGCACTACATAGTTAACATACACCCCAATATGTTAAACTAGAATCTAAAACAGGGATTGTTTTATAAAAACATATTGATAAGGTACATGATGCATAGATTGAAAATAGAAAAAAGAATACAAGATAATTTTATAATTAATGTATACATTATAATTAATTTTTAAACAGTTAACATACACCCCAATATGTTAAACTAGTATCTAAAACAGGGATTGTTTTATAAAAACATATTTATAAGGTACATGATGCAAAAAAGCGTATATTTACTTTCATTGATATATATATAACAACTATATGTGTTAGGATTAACAAATATATATTTCATTAGTATTTTTAGGCGTTTGGAGCTCAACTCCTAAGTGTCTGTGACTTTAACGTTAAAAAAGAGACATAAATGATATCGGGCCCACCACACTGCGTTGCAATCGAATCCACCACCGTCTGCGTTGTAATCAATTTTTGTCAATTCTTTTATGAAAATGGTAATATCAATTTCCAAAAGTTCCAAAATATGGTTGTTTTGTGTAATTATCATACATACGATCCGATGCCAGTGTATCTAGGGGTAGTTTTGAGTACATTTGTAGTGTTATAAACAAAATTAGGCAAAAGTGGCGTCCCCTCGTCAAACTGTACAGAAGTGTTTGCATAACTGGTCATGATTTGCACCCCATGCGTGTAATAAGTTGGAAGAGTACATATGTGGGCTCCAGTCTCACTAGGTGTTATCAGTTAAATATAAAAACATAACGTAAAAATAAGTCATAAACTTACCGACACCAGCAAAAAAACTATCCGACAGCCATGTTTTTCCACCGCTTCTGCGACGAATTCTCCACCGCCGCACCGGTAGACCCACCGTTTCTGCGAAAGCTATGGCCAGTGTGAATATGGTACGACCCAGTGGCGCTTATCTTATTATCGTTTGTTGCGCATCTTACGTTATAAAAGTCATTGCCACTTGGTTTTCATTCTTTTAGGATTATTTATAAAATTATATCCTTTACTGGTTCTTTGAAAGAATTTTAATATGGCATAATGAAAACGAATCATTGAGTTTGGACAGAATGAATTTTGTTATTGTTCTAAGACTTGTAAAAACAATCATTAAAAACATGGACAATCTTTTTCATATTTGTCACAAAAAGGCGGAATTTTCTAAATATATACTTTTTTATATATAGGGAGATAATTAAATTCAATACAGTTATATTTCCCCTACATGGGGATTTGTGAGACATGATAACAGAGAACAAACTTTATATATGCGAATGTTGAGCCTTTTTCAATGTGTAGTGCAGTTTATGACTGTATATAAAGCCGTTCTGAATCCATCATTTTTGTGATGGTGGATGATATTTTTTGTTCAATAAACGCGAAACAAATACAAACAATGAAATATATTGTAGCTTTACCATTTTTATAATTCTTAAAAAAGATAATTTAAGAGACAATTACGGTAGTTGAAATATTCTGACATTTACACATGGAAAATCTTAATTTTCTGAGGTTTTTAAATCTGCGGTGTCGTTATGAAAAGCAAAAGTACAGTTCCTTCAGAAAAAGTACTAATACTGTATATAAATAATTAAGGCATTAAACAACTGATAATATTACTTTGATGTCCTTAAACTGTATCTGATTAATTTATGACATCACAAATACAAACAATATTAAAATATCAAAACCATTTTTCCGCATGCACAAAGGCCAATCAATTTAATAAAAACTAATTTCAAACACATTTGCATTTTTGTACAATGAAAAAATGATTTAAACTAAAGAACATTTTATCTCTATCCTAACCATAACATGGAAAGCGGAAGGGTAAACAGACGTTTATTATGGTTTCCGTGAGTTGTGTTTCAAAAGTCACAAAAACAGGAGTAAAGACAGTTAACAATGTAATTTATTACTAATTTTTTTTTTAATTCACATTTGTGACCGCAATCTGAGACACAGTTCCCAAGATTTTATAATAATT
Organism: Ruditapes philippinarum; assembly: GCF_026571515.1. NCBI lineage: Eukaryota > Metazoa > Mollusca > Bivalvia > Venerida > Veneridae > Ruditapes > Ruditapes philippinarum. The sequence goes on along the minus strand of NW_026854797.1, from coordinate 47,898 downwards.
TCTATATTCCAAAAGTTTGATGACAAAAAAGTAAAATGAAATACTTTGATATGATGATTTAAAATTATAGAATTTTTGTTCAAAATTAACTTTTTACAATTATAGCATTTTTTCAAATATGATATTTTTTATGAAGATCAAAGGCATTAAAATTTAAATAGATAACAATAATTACTAAAATATGTTGGTTTAAACGACATTTATGGTAGTAGCAAGGAAGTGTCTGTTGTCGCCTTAAAAAGTTTATATATTTATTTTTGCAAGAGCTATCACCTGTATGTTTGTGTTGTTTTTGTTTTTTTTGTGTGTTTTTTTTTTTTGTTTTTCGTTGTTTTATTTTTTGCTTTTTTTTTAGATAAAAAGTTAAGTTATCGAAACTAATCCTTGCTATATGACCAGCTTTTAATCTTTTATCAGTTTGACAATCTACTTCCTTTTCAATTTTCACACTATAATCAAAGATCCTTCATGTCTATGACATATTGTTATTCTCATGTTTTTATAATTGAGACATTAAAACCATATTGTTGTAAGTGAATACCTCAAACAAACACTTTCTAATATACATATACGATCTTAAAATTAGGTCATCTATTGTCTCAGCGCAAATGCATGACTAATAGTCAATATATGTTCAATAAACGCGAAACAAATACATACAATGGAATTTATTTTAGCTTTACCATTTTTATAATTCTTAAAAAAGATAATTTAAAAGTTAATTAAGGTAGTTGAAATATTCCGACATTTACACATGGAAAGGCTTAATTTTCTGAGGTTATTAAAATTGCGGTGTCGTTATAGCAGTAATACAGTTCCTGCAGAAAAAAGTACTTATACTGTATATAAATAACTAAGGCATTTAACAACTGATAATAATACTTTGATGTCCTTAACCTGTATCTGATTAATTTATGACATCACAAATACAAACAATATTAAAATATCAAAACCTTTTTTCCGCATGCACAAAGGACAATCTATTTAATAAAAACTAATTTCAAACACATTTGCATTTTTTGTACAATGAAAAAATGATTTAAACTTAAGAACATTTTATCTCTATCCTTACCATAACAATACTGGCATGGAAAGCGGAAGGGTAAACAGGCGTTTATTATGGTTTCCGTGAGTTGTATTTCAAAAGTCACAAAAACAGGAGTAAAGACAGTTAACAATGTAATTTATTACTAAATAAAATTTAATGTTGTTTTTTAATTAACATTTGTGACCGCAATTCACAAATGCGACAGAAGATTACCAATGTGTACAGTATACTTAAATAAACCACAAACACTATCTTTTAAACAATTTAAGGCAACATTCTAGATCGTACAGCCAATGATTTGATTAATGACAGAATTGCCATAAATCATTGTACATAGTAACAAAAGTAGGCAGCATTGTGCGATTTCGTCAATTCCGATAGCAAAAAACTTATTCAAAAATTGTTTTAATTTAATAAAGAAAAAAGTTATACCAGATTGATAAATCATCCTGGAGCGGTAGCCCTGGAATATTAACACAAAATTTAAATAAAAAAAAACAAATAAAAATAAAAAAAAACACAGTAACAGGTTTACAAGCATGCTCAGGTAACCCTTGAACACGATGTCATTTTGTTGTGCAATTACGTGTTGTAATAGATTTTTCATTTGGTATTGTCACTTTTTAATGGAATTTCTTGTATTCATATAACTGTTAGGATGCTTATGGTAAGTGCGTGCTTAAAGGAGCGACGAAAAATGTAGCTGAAGTAGATTTTCATTTTTTTTTTTTCGGATCTGTCATTTTGACTTCAGATATTTTCAAGATCATTGCACTCTCAATGATCGAAGATTCACAAACTAGATTCTTTTTTTCGACGTTAAAGGTATACTTATGTATTTATAAATTCTCCTTTCCTGAATTCGGGCTAGGTAAGTCTACTTAAAGGTGTATATACATATATCTGGTTTTCAGACATTTAAATAAAACATATAAAAAAAAGAGTAATAAACAAAATATACATTTTCCATTCATAAATGGCGGCATTTGTTCCAAAATTGAAATAAACGACACAGTCCTGATTCCCAGCCCTGAATATGATAACTTAAAATGACTTGATATTATTTTCACAACGGACTTATGCCAACTCGCACAAAACGCGCAAAAGATTGATTACAATTTCTTTTATGATACCAAGGTAAGACGATATTCTATGTACATGTATTCTATTTTTACTTACCCATGCATGTTTATATAAATATTTTCAATACAATACTATAATGGAAAGGCCTTTATCTTAACTACGTTATTTAAAGCTGATGTGACGATAGGAAGTTTAAAACTATAACACCATAAAAAAATGTCAATGGTAAGTTTGAAATTTTATTTAAGTCAAAAAATATACACATATTTGTGTTATAGTTCAACTGTATCAAGTTGTCCAATTTACGCGTCATTTCAATATTGATTTTCTAAAGCGTTCACTTAATTCTTTATGCACTCTTGTTTGTCTCATATAGTGACTTTCTTTTTTGTATCATCTTTATTTGTATTCAGCGGGATTTAAACAATAATATTTTAGATACTTTTGCATATAATTGTTTATGATGCAAACTATTTTCTCTTTTTTATCTTTATTAAAAATGGAATGATAAAAATGAAAGAGACAGCAATACTTTGTAGACAAAAATATCAATTTCTACAGTTTAAAAATCACAAACAAAAGGCCGTTCGAATGCAGTTGTATATTGGTAGGTTAATATATTGTTAAATATGTATCATTCGATTGTTGTATATAAAACTCTCTTATCAATATATATTTTTTACCATTTTTCTGACAAAAAGAGTTTTAGAAGTACGGTCATTTTAGAAACAAATTTTATCTCATCACATTAAACATGTTAAAAACAGGATCGATGGATATGGCATAGACGAACTTCAAAATGTATATTTAGTATAAGAACTAATCATTTTAGAAAATGAAACCATTTATTTCTATAGACTATCTTCTTTTTACAACAAATCTCTTAACAAATTAAAGAAAATATGCATTTATTAACTTACAATTTTTTTATTTCCACTTAACATTTACACTAAGCGGCCAAATCGTTCAAATAAACGTCAAACAATTAAAATCTTTATTTTGAGTATTTGCCAATACTTTAAATAAAGCATTGACGTCATCAAATCGAAACTGAACTGTCATTTTTTTATAAATTAATATTCAAATAAGCTAAATCGAAATGTTTGAAGGACGAAAATCACCTGGATCTGGTAGATCTTCTTTTTTCTGAAAGAAAATAACAAAAACATTCCAAAAATCCTGTCTTCATGGGGAAAAACGAGGAGTATTAACAGAATAAGATTAACAGAGGTGACTTGACTTGAATAAACGTGTAAATGCGAAACTATTATTTGCATAATATTGTTAACTGAAGGGCGTCAAAGACCAAGTGGTTAAGGTCGTTGACTTGAAACCACTTTCCCATTACCTTTGTGGGTGCTAGTCCTGACAGGGACTTTGGATTCAGAACGTCGGTGGTTCTACTCAGGTGCCCGTTCGTGCCTGAAAAATATAATGTTCGGACAAGCACCTGATGTTTTCCTCCAGCAGTTAAGCGGGAAAGTCGTCATAAGATCTACACTGCGTCAGTGCGACTTAAAACTAAATCAAACAAACACATTGACTAAAAACAAACAAAATCACAATTCGCCCTTAGCATGTGAACAATGTCATCTTTTAAACCTGCTCAACATCGGTTTTTATATTCAAAATCAAGTGCTGCAAAGCTACGAATTGCAGTAAGTCCAAAAGTTAACTTTTAAAGATTTTTTTTTTTAATTTTGATTCTCAGGATTTACTTGAGAACATTAGAAATTGTAGTTTATATCATGTAACGTCAGGTAATTTTAACTCACTACCAGGATTCTTTCCCATTATCAATGGAGACATTATCGTTACAAAAAATAGAAAAAATACCTTGCTTTAAAAGCAAGACATGGTAATATCAACGGCGGTAAAATTGGATGTGTTATTCTTTCTTTTCCGGTTTACGTAGGGAGTAATATTACATCTTCATGCATAGATCCTAGTCTCAATATTTCGACTGCAAGACCGACCGATTTTATTATCTGATAGATTTCTGTCATTACGAAGGGCAATCATCGTCTATATTATAAAAAGCCCTAAAACGCACAATTTGTTGGGCTAGCATAGAGACCTAGCCTGTCCAATTCTGATTATCAGATTAGTGGATACAATAAGAATTTCACCACAGCATTTTGTTAACAAAAGAGCACATGTCAATGTTTGTGGTTATATCTATTGTTATTCAAATAAAAGGTCAGAGAAGGGATCAATTGCCCTCTTATTGATATAAAAAAGAGATACAAATACTTTATTAAATACCGTTATTTTATAGTTTAACTTATCAAAAACTGTGTGTAAGTTAGGCGATATCATTGTTATATCTATTTCACTACACAAAATTAGATGAATGAGTTGATGTGAAAGTAGCCTTATATTTACTATATTTAGATATCGAATGCAAAAATCATTATCGCCTTGGCTAAGCTATTTGTATGATTTAAAATTGAAACTGTGAAATGAATACTCTGCGTTAATTCAGAACATTTAAATAATATATTCATGTACATGTTTTCTATTTAAATCATGTTTGTTGATTCATTGTTTTCTTATATATCTTTACACTTAACAATTAATAAACAATATCAAAGTAATGAAACAAGTAATATCACACGACCAAATTTAATTACTGAATGTATACACATGATTGTATGTGCATGCATTGATATTTCAGCTTACCTATTTGAACTTATAGAAGACAAAAATACCTTATCAAATAACGAATACTTGTTAAAAGGGAACATTTGCATAAGGATTCACAGAAAAAGCGAAGAAATAGAATTAACTTAGTATACAATTTTGTTGTTTTTCTTTTACAATTACTGAATTTAGTCATCAAACCCTCTTTGACAAAATATAAAACATACAGATTATAATATATATCTTTACATTTTTACAACAATCCTCTATTGTTAATTCAATGTAAGATAAGGAATAAAGTAACTTTTATTTAAATTTTGTATGTCACGGTTCAGAACTGTTCACTATTTAGGGGGCAAGATGTGTACGAGAATTGATCAAAATGTTCTCGGCCCGATGTACAGTAGGATGAACGCTCTGGAAAAAACGCACGCAGGTTACACGCTATACGAACGAACGTTATATGCACGCTTTACGAAACAAAATATGCAGACGCACCAAAACGATATACATGTACGCTAAACAAAATACGCTAAACAATATACGCACGCTTAAACGCACGCACAATAAAAAACATTTCCAAACGTTTAACAAAATATCCTTATCATAATTATAAGTTTTAACAAGTTTAGCAATTTGATTAAATGATGGCTGCCAGACTAAACAATCATGTATTTTAAACGGGATTAAGTTAGATCTGTAATGCACTAAACCTGGCACAAAATTATTTTTTGCCGTGCAGCCTCAACAAATGATTTTTGATTTTATAAGCAATAATGCGCTAATATTTAAAAAAAAAGTAATTTAACGGGTTCGTCTTTATGTGCATTTCTGAAAAAATACTTTGCTTTAGCCAAGGAATCTCTTAGATAGACGTTTCTTACGTACATGCCGCTTCCGGCTTAAACAAAATAAAAAATATATCTTATTATCATAAAATGATTTATGGCCGAGGTGGATCATAAAAATTTGGCGAAAACCACCTTGCTCTTTGTGTTATAGTATTTACGGTTTAGAGTATTTACAGTGCCGCCTTACTTTTTGTGGTATAGTATTTACAGCTCAGAATATTTACAGTAAGCTAGCAGTGTAACGCATGTCTATATTTGGATATAGTTGCACATGCGCACTCACTCTTTTCGTTGAACAAGGAAACAAAGCGCGTAGCTTTATTTCTGTATAACTTTTGATAGTTTCACATGAAAATTTGGTTTTTCTTGGTCTGTATGTAAAAGGAATTTCAAGCAGATTATTAAAAGTACTTTGTACAACTACACTGTGTATATCAAGTAACGCAGGAATGTGCAAATAACGCAGGAATTATGCAAAAGTAACGCAAAATTGTGCAATTTAGTTGCTAAAACGAGCACCCCGATAAGTAAATGGAAATGGAATTTTTATTGCACGCCAAATTGGAAGAAATGAGTTAGCGCATACGGTTGCTGAGACATTATACTTTCAACCTCATCAAAAAAATGTCCATGAAAATCTATATTTTTCAAGATCATTCGTGAAAATGACGACTTGACTAGCGTATTGATGGCAATTTTTAGTTTCGCTGATATCTTTAAAAACAATAACGTACATAAAACTTTTTGATTTTTTATATTCGGTGTGCATATACCTTAGACATTTTCAAATCTACGCGTGTCATATTCCATTAAATTTAGCAGATAAAAAGTAATTGAGACAATTTTTCTAGGTAACGCCAAATTTGTGAATGAAGCACTGAAGCAACGGCGGTTACCTCTCATTAGAAATAGCTATATCATATTTTAACAACTTCCCTTAATTGTTGTCAGACGGCGCGTATAGCAACGGGGAAAGTATTTGACGTGATTTTGTGCATTTTTTTCTTGTTTTAACAAAATCAAATTGTTTTCAAATTAGCTTTTCTGATGTACAACATATCACAGAGCTTTAAAGGATTAAAATAAACGTTTAACTGAAGTGATAATGTCATGTTTGAATATCATATTCTTTTTTATAATTATCTTATTTTATCTACCTATTAAATAACGTGCCGATGAGCCAGTCTTTAGTCGATCGTTGTAAAACCCGTTGAGACCCGTTTATAATCTAATGACGGACAGGGAACAAGAGGTATCACTAAAATATGCAACGGAAATTATTTTGGCGTTACGTACACAGCGGAAATATTTTTTGCAAAACAGGCCAAACGTGTGCGGCATGTTATTCATTTAAACAATTAACATTTAAGTTACAAAACAGATTAACTGAGTGAAAAAGTAATGCTGGTTTAAGTATAATGTAGTAGCAGCCGTGTGCGCTCATTCATTTCTTTAAATAGACTAAAATTCGATTTAGAATAAAATATTTTGGTTAGTTGCTGTTTTATGCGTTTTGGCAATAGCGTTGCACAAATTCTGCATTACTTTTACGATATTTGCACATTCCTGCGTTACTGGATATGCACGGTGAACTAGATCTAACTTCAAGCAAGTATTATTTTGGAGCCATGCAATTTTAAGGAAGGATTGTCATGGCGAGTTTTGTTTTTCTTTGTGTGTTTTGTTTCCCTTTGTGTAAATCTGGGACAGTAACGATCAAGCATTAGAATAGGGCGACGCGATTATCATAAATGCTATTCGGACTTTTTTAATTTAAGCTTTTAACTTATGAACGATATAAAATGCCTTTGAAGGTCAAAGAAGTAAATATTGAATTTTCACATTAAAATGTTACTGTTATGCAAATAACCTACATTTGAAGTTATAGTTTTACAGAGTTTTAAATCATCAATCGACATTTCATTTATGATATGCTAGGGTTATCTATGGGTAAAAAGTTTTTCATAACTTATCCGATTTTAGTTGCGATGAAATCAACTGCAGAAGAAACGTTTATTTTCCAAGATTTCCATTTTCCATATGTTATTTAAAAGAAGATCCTTTTTAAGCATGGTGTAAACATGAATACTTTGACATAAAATGAAAAAGTGAAAACTGTACACCTTATTAAATGAAAATGATTTGTTGACTTTGATTGTTAAAATTTTGGATTACACAATGTGCATAATTGTATCGACTGAAAGAGGTCTGATAAATGTTGAACTTAAATTTTAAAAAGAGATGTAGCTCCTATTGTTCTAAATTTTGATAGTTTATATACATTTTATAAATATCAAACTTGATCTAAATATCACTATAAATGATTTAAAGTGAGTCTTTTTTATGTAATTCATATGTATTGGCAATATATTATTGTAACTTTTACATGAAAAGACAAATCAGAAACTGTGTTATACATTTTGTTTAATTGTTTTTGATGATTACTTTATTTAAATTTTAAAATCACTTTTCCAGGAAAGAAAGTTTTGTCTTTTCTCTTTATTTGGGAAGGATTTCATGAAAACGGGTCGGATTTATGTTAGAAATTGGTTGGAATTACGTTGGAAACGAGTTGAAATTACGTCAGTAACTGGTTGGAATCATGTTTGAAACTGGTTAGAGTCACGTTTGGAATAGGATGGAAAGTATTTTTATATACGTTGAATAGAGGTTGCATTTATGTCATTTATGACCTTGCATTGACGTCGGATTCTGACGTCTAAAAAACTTTCATATACAACTAAATTCCAACGTCCATCCAACGTCGGACTCTAACGTCTGAGCAACGTTTGTACAACGTCATGTGTTTGCTGGATATGTTCAATTGGAAGCAAGGTTACCTGAAGACAAGCTTAATAAAATTCGTGACCTAGCATTTTTTTAAATCGCGACGAAAAATCAAATTACGCGAATAACAGTACCTCATAGGTCTTCTCAACTTTTGCTGCAAAGTAGTTTTACCGGGTCAAGCCTTTTAAAGAAGACTCATTGTTTTAACTAGGAATATGGTCGGACCCTTTCATAGAATTACCTTATTGAGAGAGGCACGTCGTGACCTAGCAGCTTGGCACCTATTATTGACAATTTTAATGGTAAACAAATCTTTCTGAACCTGAAATGTATTATTTTTCATTCGGACTATCAAGTTGTTGTTCATATCATTAACAAACAGTTAAGCAATGACTCCAAAATTATGGACTTATTAATACGTTAAGTCATTGCGTGTATGAAACACAATATCGTTGTACGTTCTGGACATATTCCGGGCAAGCAAAACAATTTAGCTGATATGCTTTTTCGTTTTCAGATAGAAGATTTTCTTCAAAATTCTCTTTGGGCAGACACTGTAGCATCTCTCGTTCCAAACTAGTTACTCGAAAACATTTAGGGTATTTGATCAGTTTTTAGTAAAAGGCTCTTTAGCTAGTAGCACAAGATTGGCATATCGTGCAGCTTTTAAACATTGCCGCTCATTGCCTTCTGTGCTTTGATTTATTAAATGGCTTTATTACACTCCAGCGCCGCGGTTTATGTGATAAAATTTAAAAAATATGTATTGTGTAAATCTACTGAAAAATATTTATTCGATAATTTGAATCATGGGATAGAACACTTAGCATACTAAAACCCGCCTATTAGTTAAGCACGAATGTCTGATAAAGCGTTATCATCCTAATTAAACACGATTAAAGTGTAGTGGAAATGATCAGCGTCCCTGTGACTTCACTTGTAAACAGTGCATATGCTTATTCTTCTTTAAAAATATACATGTATATGTATGTCTAAAAATGGAGATAGATTTTAAATCTTCAGGACATACAATCGTATAATAACGGTTTTTCTTATGCCTAATAATTTATCTACGATATGAAACTATGCGAGGATTTCATGTTAGATGCATTTACATAAAAGTACAAGGAACATGAATCGGAATATATCCCCTAGTATATGAAACGAAAAATAACAACAAGAAACATTACCAAATGAAAATATTATGCCATGATTGTAAAGCCATCCAGGGCACGGTATAACTTTAAAATTTGACGCTAACGACGTATTTAACTGAGCAGCTTTTTACTCATTTACGAAATAGGCCTATACGTGTTTCACATGTGGTTAATTGCGGCTGATCCACTATATATCTCTGTACTATGGAGGATGTTCGTTGCCAAAAATCCAGCCTTTAAACTTGACAATGCATACTTCGGTTCTACTAAACAGATTAGTAAAAATCTTATTGTCGATCCGTGAGTTACATACAGCACTGGTATTAAGCATTTTGATTATCTTGATTTTATAAAATGGAAGCTGTAAACATGCAACTTAGATAAATTGCAAACTGTATTTATAAATGTATAACTTCAAATTTGCAACATGTAGAAATGTTGATGATAGAACGTACACAATACGTTTAATGCTGTACATCATGACGTTGAGAATGTAATTGCATCAACTTGACACACTCAGGTTTACAACACCACACTTTCCTTTTACATTCTAACGCGATTAAAAATTGTAAACAATTTTGTAACTTCCATATATGGAATAATCACGAAAATAGACGAAAATTAAGAGGCGTAGCCATTTTCCACGAAAGCAGAATATAAAGAGAGGTAACTCTTGCTGATACAAAAATATTTCAAATAATATAGAAACTGTTATAAATTTCACATATATCAACTGCATTACAATTGACTTTGATTGTTAAAACGTGTTCTAGTACTGGATATTCAAGTAATGCAAAATTGGTTAAGATATAATGTAACAATGTAACAACGTTTATACTGATAATGCAAAAACTTAAGTTGGTGGATACAAATAAGGGAATGTTTCTCATATATAATGACACACACTACTATTTGTTTACATGAACGATAGAGTTTGTGTGCCTTCAAACGTTACTTGGTACTACTTTTAAACATATCTTTTGCATTCAGCAAAAAATGCAGATGCATGCAATATTTATTCAAAATTGTCTGTTTTTTTTTTTCAAAATACATGTAAGACATCTAAGATAAAGGACTATAATCAAATGTAAAAAAATAAAAATAATGGCATAAACGCATGTTAGATATTATTGTCATTATTGTCTTTGAAGTGGAATTTTCTAATCTTATCATAAAAAACTGGTTAAAAATCAATATCAGTGTTTATTCTGGAAAGAACTCATATCACTATTTATCCATATTTCTTGCAATTCTGCATTAAAATCATCTTTTAGTTTCTCAACTGGGAAATGTTAATTTTTTCTATTATAGATTGACAAATTTACCTTGTCAGTTTTAACACAATAAGAAGATAATATATTTTAAAGAAAATATTTAAATACATGATTATAAAACTTTTGCAACTTTCTTTTCACTTTAATGCAAATGTTTTTGTTTTTTGTTTTTGTTTTTAAATAAAATACCATACAGTTACAGAAGATTGAAGTGTCAAAAGTCATGCTGTGTATTGGTGTTTTAATATAGTACCCTGCTGATAAGAGAGCCCCTCAGGGTAAATAACAGAAGGCAGATGATAAATATAAGTAGGCAATGTTAAATCTTTATTCCTGCTAATAAATTTCATTACAAGAAGTACAAAAAAGAAAAAAGAAGACTGAAATATTTTTGCATTTTATAATAAACTCATGAAAATAATCTTATTGCATTATGTTACAATGCATGAAAAAAAGAATAAAGATTGGTGTCGTCTCAAAAAAAATGGAATTGAAATATTTTCTTATCTTTTTGTAAATATCCATGTCAGTTAAAGTATACTAGTGTCCCACAGGTACATATCAATACTTAATCCGCACATATCAATACTTAATATACCACCATTATATATAAATATTTATTTTTAGAATGATATCTATATTTATCTATCTTTTTGTAAAAGTCAAATTGCTATTCATTGAAAAAAAAAAGGTAACTGCTTAATACATATAATAGGTCTGGTGCACTACAAAGTGCACTAGTAGTGCACTTTGAAGTGCACTAGTAGTGCACATCTAGTGCACTCCTAGTGCACTTTGTGTAACCTTTAGTGTGAACTCAACTGTAGTACTAGAATGCGATACATGGAAGTCACTTTTGGCAGAACTGAACAGTAAGCCTGAGCCTTCTTTCTTTAGAGGACTATATTGGGTTGTAGAAAAGCCCATATATTTGACCAAGTGTATAACCACGGAACAAGTCAACGTTTACTATCGATAATTTAGTTGTATAACCATAAAACTTGTGAATTTGTCCCATTTTAATATTGAAATAAATATTCAGTGTATTCTAGCATCTCTTTTTTACTCCATTTGGAGGCATTTTGATGTGATTTATCCTTTTATTATTAATTATTATGTAAGCTGAAGTAGGTTTAGGAATTTTTAATCAATGACAAGATACATGCTGTCAATAGGTGTTACCTAGACTGGCTGTCTATCTGATCAAAATCAGAGATTTATTTTTATGTACATGAAATACTGCACAGAATATTAAGTGATGACTTTCTAAGAGATAAACAAGGTATATATAAATTGATAATCGACGTACATACCTTTGGACTCATTTTAAAATTATTATTGAAAAACAAACTAGTAAAAATGGGAAATTATATATATATACATTATTGTAAAAATAAAAAATTATGTACGAAAGGGTACATACAACTTTGGTTATAATTTTACTATTGTTAAAAGTTTGTTGTTGTCCAGTCATACGCTAGAATTAAGGTTACTAATGTAATAGTAAATGCTACTACTAGGAAAGACAACAACAAGATTTGGTCTGTATTTAGTCGTATCAGATGTTGACTTGAAATCTTGAAAGTGGTAAGGTAGCAGCTTAACTGTAAATGTAAAATTTATTTGTCGTTGAATATAGTCTTATCAATAGTTTTTACTTCCTTGAAAAATATTTAACACCAGGCAATAAATAACCTGGTGAGTTTTTCTATTATTATTATTATTTTTTTTTTTTTTTAGTTTTTTCTTTTTCTAGGAAATGTGGATCTACACCGTTTTAAAGCTTATATGCCTATAATCCTTTAAAGTCCGCTGATGTTGATTGTATAAAGGCATAGAATTGCATCCACGCAAGTGAATTATGTTTGGTGAATAACTCAACATAGAACAACAGTAAGATTTTCTCTCAAGGTTTTTATGAGACTCACATGTTAAATGGTAAACGGAAACTACGTCGCTTCTTGTCGCCGACGGTAAATACCGAAAATGAGCGGATAAATACGTTTATTTACGATGATGCAGTGGGCGGGAAAATGGGCGGAACTTATTTTATCTCCTATTGAAAAGCGTGTAAAGCTGTTATGCTGATCCGAATGATGATGGTTCGACAATGTAAAGCTAAGAAAGTAACTTCTGTTTTGTCGGCGTATACACAAACAATGAGAATTCGTACACTTGGTATTGCTAGTATCAGCAAAACAGTTAATGTTTTGTCGTTTAACAAAATGTATTTTGTTGAAATGCATGTTTACAATGTTAAATCGGCAAAGTCAATGCAAGAATGCAACATTGGAGTTTACATACAAAGAAATACAATTGTATTTTGTCTCAACTCAGATCAACAAGGCTGGATTTATGGCAACAAATAGCCTCCATACAGTACACGTATGTATTGTAATAAACTGTATGATTATAAATCACGGGGGAGGAAGTGTTACACGAAGGATGGAGTTCTTATGATAACTTGTTTGGAGTTCTTATGATAACTGTCATGGAGTTCCTGGAAAACGTTACGGATTTCTGTAGAAAACGTTTCATATATTTGGAGAACTCACGTGAAAAAATGTCATTTTTACCTTTAAATGGGGAGTTTGAGGTAAATTAAACTTTGATACTTAAGCTGGCCTTGCATATTGCATTATGTTTCAGAAGAACCTTTTTTCATCGCCTTTTTTTTAAAAATAATGTGGTAGTTTTGAGTAAAAATTACCAAATTACTTGCTCATTCGTACATATTGACCTTTTCATTCGTGATCTTCTTCGTTACTATACTTAAAATGCCTAATTATAATGCAGAGTTGCAAACATAAAGCCCAGGCTAATAAATTTATACCCGATTTTTCAAATGTCACGGAGTTCTTTTGATTACTCAAAATATGGCCTTGAGTTCTTATGATAACTTTCGTTACTGCCAGTGTGTATATTGTGCTAAATTACGGCCCGTTTAAGCGTATTTTATTAGTCAATAAGTGTGTAAATCATTATGAAGCATAGTACGCGTATCATTTGCACACACATTTGGTTATATAACGGTGGTTTAGAGTGTATTTCAGTTCAAGAGATATTGTCTTACCTCCGTTTCTTGTGGGTTTTTTGTGTTTGTTTGTGTTTTTGGGTTTGTTTGATTGTTGTTTTTTCCATTTCATTGGAATGACTGAAAACATACTTGATTTCGAGCATTTACCTACAGGATAAAAATACGCTTTGAATTTAGTATCCAAGCATGATTTCTTCATGTATACATTATTCCTGGCAGTACTAGAAAACATAAAGTAATTATGCTATCGGTCTGCCGAAACAAATTACATGTAAATGGATTGTTTGCAGCAAAAAAGGAAGAAGTATGCACTACCTTTATCTAAATTTAATGATGTGGGTGTCATCTTTAGATATTCAATAGTTCAATGTACTACTTGTTTCTATTACAAAAAAAAAGAAAACATTATGTCATTCTGATAAAACAGTTATAGTATATGAAACTCGTTAGTAACGGGGGTATAACACTGGCTGGGGCGGCATCTCGTGATGTTTCTGCAAAAAAATTGTCTCGGACTAACGGCCTCGCCATTTTTTTTAGCAGAAACACCCCTTGATGTCGCCCCAGCCCATTGTTATATCCTCGTATCTAACTCGTTTCATGTATTATAACTATTACATATTTCACCAATGTTCAATGTTATATATAATGTACTGCTTTTTGTGATCTTGCATATGTTTGTTATTTAATCATTCTCTTCAATTCTGGAGGAAATAAAAGTATCTATCTATCTACATAGAAAGTAAGAATTTAATACATTGTTGTAATATATGTGAGTCACCATTTAAGGCTTTCTTTCTATTGTCATATCATTGTCATAGAACTTTATACGTTTCTATGACAAAATTTATACCTTTTAGAAATTAAAATATCCATTGAATATCTAAAGATGACAACCACCTCATTAAATTTAGATAAAGGTAATGCATACTACATGTACTTCCTATTTTGCTGCAACCATTTACATGTAATTTGTTTCGGCAGAACGATAGCATAATTACTTTATGTTTTCTAGAACTGCCAGAAATAATGCATACTGAAGAAATCATGCTTAGATATTAAATTAAAAGCATATTTTTATCCTGTAAGTAAATGCTCTACATCAAGTATGTTTTCAGTCATTCCAATGAAATGGAAAAAAACAACACAAACAAACCCAAAAACCCAAACAAACACAAAAAACCCACAAGAAACGGAGGTAAGAAAAATATCTCTTGAACTGAAATACACTCTAAACCACCGTTATATAACCAAATGTGTGTGCAAATGATACGCGTACTATGCTTCATAATGATTTACACACTTATTGACTAATAAAATACGCTTAAACGGGCCGTAATTTAGCACAAGAAACACACTGGCAGTAACAAAAGTTATCATAAGAGCTCCAGGACATATTTTGAGTTATCAAAAGAACTCCGTGACATTTGAAAAATCGGGTATAAATTTATTAGCCTGGGCTTTATGTTTGCAACTCGGCATTATAATTATGTAATTATGTATAGCAACGAAGAAGATCACAAATGAAAAGATCAATATGTACGAATGAGCAAGTAATTTGGAAATTTTACTCAAAACTACCAATTTTTTTTTATAAAAAGGCGATGAAAAATGGAATAAAAGGTTTTTCTGAAACATTATACAATACGTAGGGCAAGCTTAATTATCAAAGTTTAATTTAGCCCCTCAAACTCCCCATTTAAAGGTAATAATGACCATTTTTCACGTGAGTTCTCCAAGTAAATAGAAAAGTTTTCCACAGAAATCCGTAACGTTTTCCAGGAACTCCGTGACAGTTATCATAAGAACTCCAAACAAGTTATCATAAGAACTCCATCCTTCGTGTAACACTTCCTCCCCCGTGTAAATTAGCTCTTGAAATGACGCAAACTTCCATTCTATCCTTCTGTAACTTGATTGCTGGAAAATCGCACATGCAATAAACTATTATATGTCTTATATCAAGATAATTTTGCTGTATGATAATAAGAGGAAATTTTTTTTTTTGTTTGAGTGAAATATGGAATATATTTTCACTCAACATGATAAAATGCCACATATGTTCACAAGCCGGGACGGCGAGTTAATATATGTGGCATTTTATCATGTTGAGTGAAAATATATACCTAAATCACGAAAAACGAAAAAAATAATATTTTTATTAAATTCCGTTATCAAAGAAAAAAGGTTACGAATCCCCTTGCTTGCTATGCAACTGCAATTTTTTGTACATACTGTTTTGACTGTTTTTGTACGCGCTGTTTCGCGCTACATCGTGACTTCATGTAAACAACTTTTTAAACGTCTGTGTAGCGGTAATGACTGAATTTAAGATTTTGGTGTTCGGATCTATTTTTGGAAACACCTAGTGAGACTGGAGCCAACATGTACTTTTCCAACTTATTACACGCACATGGTGTAATTCATTGTCATTTGTGCAATCACTTCTGTACAGTTTGACAAAGGGACACAACTTTTGCCTTATTTTGGTTAAAACATGTACGCATGTGTGCAAACGACTCAAAAATACGCCAACATTACATGGTATGTGTCAAAGATTGACATTATATGTTAATTGCGCAGTGACTTTCCATATATTTATTATAAGCGGAAACATCGTGCACGCGCATTTTTATTCGGTTGCGTTGAGTTTTTATCGGATATGTATAACTTCCGGTATAGAATCGGTGAAACTCGACAATTTCCGTCACTGGTGGACATTGTCGAGCTAACCCGTGCAATATCGTGACCACTGGTCACTCGTTCTTTGTTGTATTTGTCCATTTGTTTTGTATGTTGTATATGTTTCTATGTTTCTCTTAGATATTCTTAACTTTTGCTTTTTCTGTCCCGCTCACTCTTTACCGTCATCTCTTGTGAGTCAGATATATAGTAAATACTACTTAATATATTTAGCATTAGATCTACATTAACTTTTTTCAATTTATATTGAAATAGTTTATTCATGTTTTTTTTGTATTTTCTTGTTCCGCGTCAATTGTGTATATATTGTGTTTTCATTCTATTTTTTGTTTTTATATGTATTGTATTTGTAAGATGTATAATTATTTTATTATATTTTTGGACCATTTTACTTGGATTTATTGATTAAACATCAAACCTACGCCCAGAGTTTGTTTCTGTGATCCCCCAAGCCCAGAAATATTTTACCCTGCGACATATGTATGATAAATGCACAAAACGACCATATTTTGGAACTTTTGAAAAGTGTCATTGCCTTTTTTTATAAAAAGAATTGACAAAAATTGATTACAACGCAGATGGCGGTTGATTGAAACGCAGTGCGTTTGTTCCGAAACAAATATTATCTATTATGAGGGTTTACTTGACATAACTCATTTTTCAATAGAGTACAACACTTTTCTTGCAATGACATCAGAGAAACGTGTTTCTTTAGTTCAATTAGAATAATATGATTATTTATGCAAATAGATGTTCGATTCCTTCCATTGTAATTCCTTTGGTGGAATAGTTTACGTTCAACCTGGGACTTGAAAAGACCTCGAGTTCGAGGTTCAAAAACAAACATATAAAAGAAATTCCCGTACACATTAACAGAACATGTTTCTTAAATATGAAAAACAATCTTAGTTTTGAATGTCACTGTGTTAAATTACCATGATACTGAGAATTGTATCATAGTTTGGGGACCTTTCTGTTGAAAATGTGTCATAGTTCTATCATATACATATACGAGGGTGCATCAATCAATTCGTAAACTAGTTAAATAGCGTCAACACTACTGGTGCGTTTGAAATGAAACTTTAAAGGCTGTGAAAACAGATTATTTCAAATTGAATCATACTATGTACACAAATTTGACGTCATCACTTATGACGTCATAAACCGTAAATTACGTCACGTTACGGGCGTCCGTTTGAAAATGGCGTCACACAGCGTCAACGAACAGCGCATCGTTATATAGTTTTACACAAACCTCATAAAGTATTTCTCCGATATCCGTGAAGATTTGCAAAAAAAGTTTACGGAGAGGCTGCTCTGTCAAAAGGTGACATTTCAAATTGGATGAAGCGTTTTAAAGACGGAAGGGAGGCAACTGAAGACAACAATCGTGCAGGTAGACCAGTGACTGTAACAGATGAAGAAACACTGGCTGCCATTCAGGAGTACATACTCCGAGATAGACGAGTAAGTGTGGAGCACGTAGCAGATAAGTTCCCTTTTTCATATAGTCGAGCTCCCGGCATTATGACTGATAAATTAGGAATGCGCCGCGATTCAGGAAGATGGGTGTCTCGTTTATTTAAGTCGGAACAGATGGGGGTAAGGGTAAACATGTGTCAGCAGTTCGACAGGAGGTATCGTGAAGAAGGCGATTAATTTCTAAATCGAGTGATGACATGTGATGAAACGTGGATGAACTTTTTTGAGCCGGAATGCAAACGTCAGAGTACTGTCTGGAAGCATCCTTTCTCGCCTTCCCCTACAAAAGCGATAATTTCCAAGTCAGCCGGGAAGGTTATGGCCATTATATTCTGTGATACATACAGTTTAGTGCTGAACCACTTTGTTCTTCCGAAAACGACAGTCACTGGGAACTGTTATGCAACATTACTTAGAAAGAAACTCATGGCGGCAATAAGGAGATAGAGTCTTCATCTACTTATGTCCGGATTAATATTACATCACGACAACGCGCCGAGCCATCCAAGCAGCGTTGTCATGGTTACACTATAAAAACTCGACGTCGAACTGTTACCGCACCCACCCTCTGGTTCGAATCCTTACCAGCATCACGTTATGATTTTATTAATTTACTTGCAAGAATTAATTTAAAATCGTTTTACTACAACTGGTTTTAGAATACCTTTTAAATGGTGTCTTTATACACAGTTATATTTTGTTATTTCATT
Source organism: Ruditapes philippinarum (assembly GCF_026571515.1). Taxonomy (NCBI): domain Eukaryota; kingdom Metazoa; phylum Mollusca; class Bivalvia; order Venerida; family Veneridae; genus Ruditapes; species Ruditapes philippinarum. The sequence continues at coordinate 29,120 of NW_026854797.1, read as the reverse complement.
ACATAATCTTTCAACGGAACTCTTTGTGACATTATGCAATCTTATAATTATGCTTTAGCTCACACACGTTCTAAAGGTAGTAACATGTATAAAAAATACTACACAGATAGTACACAGAACAAAACGGTTTGCAATAGTTTCTAGAGAATGGGAATTTAAAAATTAAAAGAAAAAAGAAATCGCTGAATACCAGTTTACGTGTACGTTCTTCTAGTGAAGCCACTTTACCAACTGCGCTGATATGTGATCTTCAATTTTCACCTTTGTAACAATTGGATATTTACTACCATATCGATTTAAAAGTAGATCGTAACGGTTACGGAATATACCAATTGCAGGGTCAAATGCAAGAGTGCCAGATCAGTGTTGTTGGACTATAATAAAACAATTATGTATTTGTAAAACAGTTTTCCTTACAAACATCAATTTTAAACGATATTGCATTATTTCTGTCAAAAGAAATTGCTGTCAAATCATTTTTGTATTTTCTGATCGCAAGATCAGTAAATACATAGCTATCATCCACGGTCTAACACAAAATTTCCTCACAGACCTAACAACGCAAAGTAGTTCTCACTCAAAACTGCTTAAAAACCAGCAATTTAAAAGAAAGAATAATTTTTAATGTAGGCATTTAACGAATTACAGTGCATTAAAAGTTTAGATTAGTCAATAGAAATATGAGGTTACAATCACAAATTTCGCGGATGAATATCTTTTTTACCCAATGAAAAATGTTCGACTATTTCATTGACTAAAGCTTAATCAATGAAAATGCTATTTTTAGCTATGTCGATTACCGAATACTCCAGAGCGTATTACACAAATAAATCCGACTATCGAGTAATGGAATATATACATGTCGGAATTTTGGCGAGAAGATTTTCGCTAAATTATTTTCATCAGTGTTAAACAACAGGTTTATCGTGAACAAAATACCTCGAAATTAATAAGGATTACAAACACGAAATGGAAATTCTCAATTTTAGAATTACAATGTATTTGATTTTATTCAAGCTACATACGTATTACTTCACTGTGGTGCAGAGGTAGCGCGCTCGTTTAGGGTGTGAGACGCCTAAGGTTCAAATCCTAGCCACGATATGAAAGGATAAAGTGTGGCTGTCATAAAAAAATGAAAAATGATTTTTGATGCAACTCTAGGCATGCAAAATTCTAAATGTATCAAACTCAAACTGTTATAGTAAAAAAATCTAAACGCAGTCGCTGCGTAAGATGAATTATAGTAAATAAAAATAAACTTATACAGGAAAGATCAGAAAATACCACAGAGCATGCAGCCCTTTGATTAGTGTTTCTTTTTACCATGTTTATTTGCTGGTCAACTTACTTGTATAGTAATTACAATCGGTCATTTTGAAGTCAGTTTTGTGTAATTTCGCGTCGCAGTGCAAAACCTCAAACGCACCCCATCCAAAAATATCGGAAACAGGTCACTGTTGAGATGAAATTTAGTAAACTCTTTTGATTCAGTTTTGATGAGCGTCACTTTGGTAGGTGATTAAAAATTGAATGTTTGAAAAACCAACTCCCTTTTCCTGCTTGATTTTGGGGTTTTCCCAAATTTTTAAAACGGGGTCTTGGTTTAAAAATACTTAAACCGGGTTTAAAATGTTTTAAAACATTATCAAAAAATATTCAACCCAGAAAAAAAGGGGGGGGGGCCCCCAGTTTTTTATTAAATGCAAATTCCAATTCCCTGCCGGGGGGAGTTAGAAATTTCGAAAAATAACATGTTTTTGAAAAGATGTATGAATTCTACCAAATGATACCGCCCTACGTTGACCAGGGTTTTTTTTTTTGGTTGTTTTTTCGCGTGAATTCCGGAAAAGTGCTCTCTGTTTTGAGGGGAAAGGATGAATTCTACCAAATGATACCGCCCTACGTTGACCGGGGGATTTTTGGTTGTTTTTTCGTGAATTTCGGAAAAGTTTTGAGGGGAAAACCTTAAAAGTTCAATTAAGTAAGTTGTTGGGTATATGTGAGAATAAGCAACTGAGTCCCCTGTTTGACATAAGGAGACAAGGTGTTTCTTGTTGAAGAACAGATCTTTCTTGTTATATATCCGTTATATTTGTTTCGAAATACCAACCACCTTCTGGTTGGTAGTTGGAGATTCGCGCGTATAACCAACCAAGTCCACTGGTGGCCATAAGGAGACTGTGTTTCCATGTGTTATAAATCCGTTACATTTATTTCGGTTAATTACTTTTTAATTGGGAAAACATGCAAAGTTCGAATTACCAGAAGGTAGTTATTGATTCACGCTGAAGCACCATCTGGGTCCTTTGGTCGACAAAAGGAGCCGCGGAGATACCATTTGGTAGAATCAATCCATCTTGTCATATATTTTTATTTTGAAATATTATTTTCTGTTGTTTTTTTTAGGAATACTCGTACATGTCATGTTCAAAAAAACAACTACCTTGGGTGGTAGTTGGGAATACACGCGAATAACCAACTGATTCCGCTATATGGAGACATGTGGAAACAAGGTGATTCCATAATGAAGAACAGATCTATCTTGCCTTATATCTGTTGCATTTATTCCTAAAAATACCTTCTGTTTTGAGGGAAAACATGCTTCGAATTACCACGTACTATGGTTGGTAGTTGGGGATTCGCAAAAAATTAAGAACCAACTTGGTCCCCTCCCTTTATTCCCGTATGATATGTTCGAACATAGTGGGATGCATGGTATAGTGAGTCATGTTTACTATATCAGTTAGTTTTCTATGCGTCAGTGTGTGTGTGGAGTGCCTGAGTGCCAGGTCAGTCTTTGAGACGTGCTCTGTTTGGTAGGGTTTATGTAGTGTCCGGTGTGTCAGGTCGGTGTTTGAGTAGTGACCTGTGTGTCAGTGTGTGAGTTGTGTTCTGTCTGTCAGGTTAGTGCGTAAGAAGATGTGTGTCAGTGTATGAGTTGTGTCCTTTTCAGTGCCCTGTGTATCAGTGTTTTAGTAGTGTCCTGTGTGTCAGTGTTTTATAGTGACCTGCGTGTAAGTGTTTGAGAAGAACCTCTTTATATCAGTGTTTTGCCCTGTGTGTTAGTGTTTTAATAATGTCCTGCGTATCAGGGTATGAGTAGTTCTGCTTTCAGTGTTTGAGAAGTGTCCTGTGTATCAGTGTTTTAGCGCTGCATCTGCGTGTAAGTGTGAGTAGTGCTGTGTTTCAGTGTTTTAGTAATGTCTTGCGTTTCAGTGTTTGAGTACCCTGTCTTAGTGTTTGAGAAGTGTCCTTTTCAGTGCCCTGTGTATCAGTGTTTTAGTAGTGTCATGTGTGTCAGTGTTTTATTAGTGTCCTGCGTGTCAGTGTTTCAGTAGTGTCCTGTGTGTCAGTATGTCCGTGTTGCAGTACTGTCCTGTTTGTCAGTCCATCAGTAGTGTCAGTAGTATCCTGTGTATCCGTATTGCAGTAGTATTCTGTGTGTTAGTGTTACAGTAGTGTCCTGTTTGATGGTGTGTTCTGTGTGTCAGTGTTGCAGTGTTGTCAGTGTGTTCTGTGTGTCAGTAGTATCCTGTGTGTCAGAGTGTTTTGTGAGTCAGTGTGTCAGTGTCGCAGTGTTGTTAGTGTGTTCTGTGTGTCAGTAGTGTCCTGTTTGTTGGTGTGTTCTGTGTGTCAGTGTTGCAGTAGTGTCATGTGTGTCAGTAGTGTCCTTTGTGTTCTGTGTGTCCTGTGTGTCAGTGTTGCACTAGTGTCCTGTTTGTCACTAGTGTCCTTTGTGTTCTGTGTGTCAGTGTATCCTGTGTGTCAGTGTTGCACTAGTGTCATGTGTGTCAGTTGTGTCCTGTGTTGCAGTAGTGTCCTGTGTGTCAGTGTTGCACTTCTGTCCTGTGTGTCAGTGTGTCCTGTGTGTCAGTGTCGCAGTAGTGTGTCCTTTGTGTTCTGTGTGTCAGTGTGCCAGTTGTGTCAGTGTTGCACTAGTGTCCTGTGTGTCAGTGTGTGAGTTGTGTCTTTTGAGTTTGTGTTGTGTGTATAGTGTCACGTGTGTAAGCATTTGAGTAGTGTGTGAGTATTTTTAGTTATTAATAAACGAAGGATTGTTAGTATTTTGTTGAAGTAGAAAGATTTTAGTATTTTAGTGGAGTAGCGGGGGGTCGAACTCGCAACCCCTAGATTCGTAGTCAGACAGTGTTACCACTGCACCACAGCGCCCGCTCTGATTTTATAAACTATTTTGGAAATCCCTTTATACATTATCACATTAGTAAACTTGAAATTGAGTAATGCAATTTAATTTTCACACCTTAATAGTTAATATAGCGGTAAGCTCTAAAGTGTTTTACAATGGCTGGCATTCGTATCCTTGCTCGAGGGGTTATTGATAAAGGACTTTTCAAAAACGAGTAGTAAATAGAAAAATAAGTAAGACTGTTGACATGCAATAAAAACATGCCAGAAAAAAGCCATGTTTCGTTAAATAGAATCGCAGTTCTAATATTGACAGTAAATAAGCGAAATTAATACTTGTTATTAATGATAAATGATGGTTTGAGACAAGTCTTTTTAATCTAATTTGAATCACATGTTAAAGATAACACTGTTAGTTGGAAATTAGGTGAAAGAAGTATGTTAAAGCAGCCAAAAATCTCCAGCCTCATACTAATTGTTAATGAAATTTTTAAACATTAAATGTAAATTAAAGGTAAAAACATTTTCGAGGGAACAAAAAAACTAATTTACATATCGCAAAAGAACACTTTCAATCCACGTAAATTTAGCAAATAAATTTTCCAAATATGCAAAAAAAAAAGCAAATATATGACACGTTAGATGAATTCTACCAAATGGTATTACCCGCACTCTACGTCGACCAAGGCACACAGTTGGTTATTCGCGTGAATAATCAGCTACCTTTACCAGAATGTAGTTGGTAATTCGGATATTTGCATGTATATTAACGGTTAACAAATGTTACGGTTATATAACAAGATATGTGTTTCCATAATAAGGTTAACACCCCTTCACCATACATCGACCAAGGCACACAGTTGGTTATCCTATTCGCGTGAATCAACAACTACCTATCAGCAGGTAGTTGGCAACTCGAACTTTTCATGTTTACCCATGATAACAGAAAGTGTTTTTTTTCCAGAATCAATATGACGGGTATATAGCAAGATAGATGTATTTTTCAACATTGAAAAAAACCCGTCTTCCCATGTCCTCCAGGGGACTCAGTTGGTTTTTTGCTTTATACAAAACTACATACTGGTAATTCGAATATTGCATATATTCCTCCGAAAATAAAGTATTTTTTTCTGAAACAAATGTTAACCGTTATATAACTAAATATGTGTTTTCTATAGGTATAACTTTGGTAACACACTCTTCACTATAAATCGGACCTGGGAAACTCAGTTGGTTATTAGCTTGAATCCCAAACTGCCCCACCAGAAGGTAATTCTGGTAAGTAGTCTCTTAAAATAGAAAAAAAAATCACAAAAAAGTAACAGAAATATGACATGATAGATGAATTCTACCAAAATGGTATCACCCGTCTCCCTACGTCGACCAGGGGACCCAGTTGTTTTTTTTATATGTGAATCGCCAACTACCCTACCACGAGGTAGTTTGGTAATTCGAATTTCTGCTGTTACACAGTTTGGGATTCGGCCGGCGATAAAACAACTAGGTTCGATTTTCCGCCTTTTTTATTCTGGGGTTTAAAAATCTATGATGGTTTAAACTTTTCTGCGGGTGATAGTGGGGGAATTCCCAAATTCCAGCTTTGAAAAATTTGGGGAATTACGAAAAACCCAAGTTAAATTAGTTATTATTTGGTTATTCGAATACCCCAAAATCCCTTTACTCCTCCCCCAAAAATTGACGCTCTTCTTTTTTGTATTTTTAAAAGGGACTCCACTGGGGGTTTTTTGAAAATTTATTTACTAAAAATTTTTTTTCAGAAAATTTTAAACCCTTTTGATGTAGGTTTTTTAAAAGACCAGTAATCTTTCCGAAAAAAATTTCAGTCTTTCGGGGCCATTTTAAAAAGCATAAAAAACCCCGATTTTTCAATTTATTTCAAAGTATTTTTTCTTAACTATCTTTGCATAATTTATATTTATGTTTAAAGTGCCCCAGCTAACTTATGTAAGAAAATTCAAAATGTTAGTTTTTAAGGCCTTTAAACCTAAGTTGGAGTCCCTTTAAACAAACATTACGGGTTAGCGGATAGAATAAATTCTAATACAGTCATAAGCCATCAGTTTTAAAAATGATTTTCAACATTTTATATAGTTCCTGACGTAGATAAATGGTGTTTTGGAATTAATGGTGTCCGTATAAATGTCTAAATTATTTAAAGTTTTATTTTTAATGACATGCAGAAATAAACGCAAGATTAATGTAAAAGTTCTTGCCTACCTTTTTGAAATGTATGCCTTTGAAATACATGTATGTAACTATTTTATGTTTTTAGGCGTACGAAACTTTTAAACTTTTTATTTCTAATGGGTCTTTAAGGGGTTTTCCTTTGAAAATGGTTTTAAAGGTAGGCCCTTTTAAAAACCGGATAGTTACGGGCTTCTAAAATAAAAACAATTTAAATTCATTCGTTTTAAAAAAAAAGAAAAAAAATAATAAAAGGTGTTAAATTTTCCTAAAATCTGTTTCGAGTTTAATTGTAAAATTTTTTACCCGGTCACAAAACGAAAAGCTTTTTTTGAGCCGTGCCTTTAAAAAACCCCAAAACATAAGGGGTTTTGGGGCCGCATGGATGACCACCCTGCGCAAGTCAGGACCCCATACTTTTTGCTACCCAATTTTAAATCTACTTGTTTTTGGGGTTTGAAGGGGAAAAAACCCATGGATCCTGATCAGCCTGCGGGGGATGCGCGGCGGGGCCCCCCCCGTTTCCATGCGGGTGGGAAAACCCCATTTGTTTGTTTTTTGTTCGTGAAAACGGCTATTTTTTATCATTTTGGTGAAAAATGCCAGGGGCGTTATTAAAAGGGAAATTTCTTTTTAAATGTTGCTTGTTTTTTGGGTAAATTTTATCTTTATTTTTCCCCAAACCCCGTTATTTGCTTTTTGGAATGAAATTTCTTTACCGTCCAATATATTTTGTTTTTCTGTTTTGGGACTTTATACAATTTTAAATTTTTTTTGTACCTTTAAAGGGATAAAACCCAAAAAAAAAAAATTTAACCCTTTTAGTGTCTGTACAAAAAATTTTAATAAAATTTGGATTTTCCCCCAATATGGGTTTACAAATTTAAAATTTTTATTCCTGTCCAAAAAATTTTCCCTTTAAATTTTCCCACCTTAAAAAAATAAACCAAAGAACTTTCAGTCTTTAAACCATGTAACTTTTTCCAATAGAATTCAAAAATGGATCCAATTTTATCAATTCAGCATTGATTCGATTTCCAATGTCCATATAATCCATATTAAAGGCATATCGTACCCCATATGGCATCGTTTTCATTTTCCAAATCCAAAATATTTATATATATACATATATAATAGTAAGTATTGTACTCAATAGATGTATATAGTTATGTATATATTCTGGGAGATATTACAAAATATATATATTTGTTTATTGATGCGATAACAGTAAGTTAATATGTATATAATAGTAAGTCTATCTTATTTTTCTTTGTTTTTGTCTAAAATCAGTACGACTTTGTTCACCACTGTATCATCTTTATGTGAAAATTATGTAATCATATTGTGATTATTATACACACACGGTTTGAGCATTAACATCTGAAATATTTTGACTCAAGAAAAGTTTAACATAAACGACTAACTTCATAATATTCATTTTCTAGATAAGTGTATTCATCATTGTCTAATTTTTGGCAGCATTAAATTCAAATCACATTTAGCTTCTATTTAAATCTTATTTCTAACACAATGTTTTTTCATTCTATTTGTCTTTTACATATACACCTTTTCTTTCTTATGTTCATTCTTACTCTATATTAACAATCTATTCGGATTATGTTAAATGGAAACGCATTGGCCGATAAAAGACACGACTTGTGTAGGTGTGATTGTGATAGTTAGCTTCTTGATGCCATAGCATCAATCACATAATGAAAAAGTTATCATGTAACCACTATCATGATCTCCTACACCTGTCCATGGAAATTCACACTTTTATTAAACATGCTATCTCTCCTATACATTGCATCTAACATGTTTCAAACATACTCATTTTCCTTACATATAAGATATCAAGCCGAAAAACAACATAAAGATATCCATACAGACGATGCCTTCCATGTCATGAGCGTTATATTCAAAACTTGGTATTCACTCATCTGTTTGTCAAAACTCTAAACAAATATTATAATTATCCAATGGTTGTTTGTTTTACTTATTCTGTCGGGAGATATTCATCCAAATCCTGGTCCGTTGACTCCTAATTCGTCAACCTCATCTCTATCCACTTCATCGTCTATGTCTCATGACTTCACAGGACTAATGTCATCAAATTCTTGTTTATCTGTCATTCACTACAATGTACAAAGTCTGTTGAAAAAATAGACGTTCTTACCACTGAATTTAGTATGTTTGATATCCTTGCCTTTTCAGAAACATGGCTGACGGTAACTTGCACTTTCCAGTACAGTCCATGAACAGGCTCAATCAAACCGAGCCTGCAACATTTTCAATTTTGCCGTGTTGGGCTTTCTTTAGGGATTCTGTATTTATCTATTTTTTAATCCAAATATCTCTGATTCGGATGTCCCGATACCATGCTTTTACACTCCTGAAAGAAAGGATAGGATTGATGACCGTCACGGTAGAGTAATCTTATACATCAAAGATTCGCTTTTCTACAAACGCCGTTTGGATCTCGAACCAAGAAATATTGAATGTCTATGGGTTGAGATTATATTTTCCCAAACAAAACATATTCTGTTCGGTGTCTTCTATCGACCCCCAATGCAGATGCACTTTACACAACTTTTATCGAGGATTCTCTCTAACATGGCATTAGACACAAATATAACAGACCATCATTGTCACTGGAGACTTTATTTCAATCCATTAAATTCTACTCTTGTCACGCAAACTTCTTTCTATATGTCAACAATTTCACCTTGAACAGCTAATTATGAACCTACTCACTTCACCGAAACATCAGCCTCGGTCTTACATTTTTCCTGTATCTTGAAGTCATCGAGTTATTACTTCCGGTGTTGCAGAACCAGTCCTAGACCAGAACATACGCTACCATTGTCCTATTTTTGCTATCTTTTTTCATTTTCTAGACCAAAATTAAGCATTTTCAAAAGTTTTGTATGGTTGTATGATCGAGGCGATCTACAACACCCTTAAACATCACATTATGCATACAGACTGGGAAATCAATATAGTGACAATGATATAAATATTCACACAACAACAATAACCAATAAGATTCTTGAACTCTCAAAGCAGTGTATTCCTACAAGAACAATAACAGTTAAACCAAATGATTGCAGTGTGGATCACGTCACAAAATTAAACAACTTATTCGTAAACGTAAGAAACTTACCACAGAGCAAAAACGAACACAAAATCCTATTCACTGGCACAAATTTAAACAACTTCGTAACCGAATTGTTTCACTTATTCATACTGCCAAGCGAAACCATTTAAAGAAACTGGCAGATTCACTCACATTTGATAACACTATACAAAAAGACTGGTGGAGAGTCATCAAATCATTTATATCTCCGACTAAATTTTTCTGCAGTCAGTCTTCTCTTGATAATTCTAATAAAGAAACTCCAGAAGATTTCTACGTACAGCCTGTTCGCACACTCACTTCAATCACGGTTACACCTCAAGATGTTGAGGATGCTATCAATACTCTCAATATAAATAAAGCGTCAGGGCCTGATGAAATTAGCAATCGGATATTGTGTGAAACAGCTTCCGTAATTAAATATCCACTTTGCTCCCTGTTCAACCATTCACGTCGCTGCTGCAAAGTCCCACAATCTTGGAAAGATGCTAATGTTTGTCCAATTTTTAAGAAAGGTGACCCTTCTATGCCAAACAACTATCGTCCTATATCACTTCTTTGTTGTATGGAAAAGGTCTTTGAACGTATTTTGTTTAAATATATATTTAACTTTCTTCATGAAAATGACTTTATATCTCCCCTTCAATCTTGGTTTCAAACCCGGTGATTCAACTGTGAATCAACTAACTTTTTTTTTACAATTCCTTTTGTAAAGCACTTGATGACGGTCTAGAAATACGAGTTGTGTTTCTTTGACATAAGCAAGGCTTTCGATAAAGTGTGGCACAAAGGTATCCTGCTTAAGTTACAAGGAGCTGGTATTCAAGGACCTCTTCTTGGTTGGTTTTCAAAACTATCTGTCAAATAGACGTCAATCTGTGGTTCTTCCTGGTGCTAAATCTGATTGGTCTTCTATCAAAGCAGGTGTCCCTCAAAGTTCGATTTTGGGTCCACTTCTTTTGTTGTTTATATCAATGATATTGTTGTAGATCTAAGGTCTTGTGTAAATCTTTTCGCTGATGATACCAGCCTTTATTTAATCGTCGATCATCCAATACATACAGCTGTGACTCTTCAAAGTGATATAAACAAAATTTCTTTATGGGCTGATAAATGGCTGGTCCAGTTTAATCCTTCTAAATCTGAAACAATGACAATCACACGTAAAACATCTAAACCTTTTCATCCACATCTTTCCATGCAAAACGAAATAATACCTGCAGTTACTTTTCACAAACACCTTGGTTTACATTTTTCTGACAATGGTTCTTGGCATACTCATATTAACTACATAAAGGAAAGAGCTTGGAAACGTTTACATATTATGCGTAGACTCAAATTTCAACTTGATCGTTGATCTTTAGAAATTCTCTATCTGTCATACATCAGACCTATTTTAGAATACGCCAATACTTTCTTTATAAATTGTACTCAATATAAGAAAAATGAACTTAACGAAGCTTCTCGAATTGTCTCTGGTGCCAGTAAACTTGTTTCTTTGCATGAGCTCAAACGAGAAGTTCCTTGGGAATCTCTAGAGTCTAGACGAAGGAAACACAAACTCATACTTCTTTACAAAATGAAAAATGGACTCACCCCAAACTACCTTTCATCTCTTGTTCCCCTTTCAGTAGGTGAGACATCAAGATACAATCTCAATGCAACTCAAACGATTTTAACGGTATACGAACAAGAACTTCTCTGTATTATAATGCTTTTCTTCCTTCGGCTCTAAGAGACTGGAACGACCTCCCTGCTGAATTACAAAATGCACCTTCACTATCATCCTTCAAGAGTCTTCTGAATAGCGACCTATCAAAATGTCCAAAATGTTTTTATACAGGTATTAGAAAATTGCAAATATACCATGCACGCCTACGAACTGAATGTAGTCCTCTCAACTATCACTTATTCAGAAAAAATATTACAAATTCACCACTGTGTCAATGTGGTCTTCCAGAAACAAATTACCACTTTTTCTTTGAATGTCAACAATACAATAATATCCGAAATATCCTCTTTCACACTTTATCGGCTTATTGTTATGTTACTCTCCCCATATTACTGAGAGGTGATAACAACTTAAGTGACGTCATAAACACCAGTATATTCCAGGTAGTTCAAATATATATCCGAGATAGCAAACATTTTCCATAGTCCTTTGCAAACTCTGCTCACTCCGTTGCCATACCGAATAGATTCTATAATAAAATCTTTTCTTTAATATTATGTATTTGCACCATTTTTACTGAATCAATCTCATCTTTTTCTGACCATCAATCTCAATATGTTTTTGTGTGTCATTTCACTAGGTCACAGTATTAGCATTTCATGTTGATTTAAAAACATAATATAGCATGATTTCCTATCTTACTTATTTCAACTATATTTTTTTTTACTTTAAGCTCCGAATAGACACCTTTGCTGTCCTCGTCTTTCTTCATTCATCATCAATAAAATGTTTCATGATATACTATTTCGAACATGTAATTTACCGCCAAATTTACAGTAATGAATTATACGTTAGGAAAATACCTCTATAAGCATTGTATGCTTTCGGATCTAATCCTTTTTCAGCATTGTTTATTATGTAACTAATGATTGTATGTAATACTTGTTTGTGTGAAAATGTTGGAAATAAAATATGTTTAAACTAAAACATATTTATATCAATTGCATATCGTACTCCATCTAGCTTCGCTTTCATGTTCAGAGTCCAAAAATCATATCAAATCCTTAATTGTACTCGAAGTAAGAGTTTTGTAAAAAGAAAGGTGGTGTGAAGTAAAGATGGCATTTATACGTTTACATTATTGAGAAAAATACTGATTCTATTGGACTCGTACACAGCTGCAAAACCTTTATCAGACTCGGCTGTGTACTCGAGCAATATAATTCAGTATTATACCTTACAATGTAAAATAACCTCGTATTATAATTAGTGTAAGGCAATAAGATGCCTTCTTAACAAGAGCCATGTCAACATGGCCATCCCCCGCCGAATGTGTTTGCTCATTGGAAGAATGTATATGTAGTAGAGCGGAATAATTCCATTTTAAGAGGTCTTTTGGTAATGAAAACTGATGGCTATAATGATTACAGATTTGAAACCTATGTGAATACTGATGGCTGAAAATAACAAAGGGCAATTACTGAAAAAAATGCAGGGTAGGTTATCATTCTTGTGTGCTGCATCCCTCCTTAGTAAAATCTATCCACTATGAAGTTTCAAGTTGATACCTCAGATACTTTTTGAGAAAAAAATTGAATTGAAAAATTAAGTATGAAAAAGAACAAAGGGCAATAACTCAAAAAATTATAAAAGGTAGAGTTATCATTCTTGTGCAGTGCACACCTCCTAAGTGAGATCTATGCACCTATGAAGTTTCATTTTGATATCTCAAAGGCTTTTTTGAGTTATGCTCTGGACAAAAATTAATTTTTGAAAAATAACAAAGGGCAATAACTCAAAAATAATGCAGGGTAGAGTTATCATTCTTAAGCACTGCACTCCTCCTCAATGAGATCCATCCACTTTTGAAGTTTCAAGTTGATACTTCAAATACTTTTTGAGATAAGCTCTGGACAAAAATAACATAAAAAACAAAGGGCAATAACTCAAAAAATTGTATATGGAAGAGTTATCATTCTTGCACACAACATTCCTCCTCAATAAGATCTATCCACCTATGACATTTCATGTTGATATCTCAAACACTTTTTGAGTTATGCTCCACTCAGGTGAAAAATTAGGTATGAAAAATAACAAAGGGCAATAACTCAAAAATTATGAAAGGTAGAGTTATCATTCTTGTGCACTGCACACCTCCTGAGTGAGATCTATGCACCTATGAAGTTTCATGTTAATATCTCATAAGCTTTTGGAGTTATGCTCTGGACAAAAATCAATTTTGAAAAATAACAAAGGGCAATAACTCAAAAATCATGCAAGGTAGAGTTATCATTCTTGTGCACTGCACTCCTCCTCAATCATGTCAATGAGGTCTATCCACCTATGAAGTTTCAAGTTGATACCTCAAATACTTTTAGAGATATGCTCCGGACAAAAATGTCGGACGGAAGGACGGACGGACGGAAGGTCGGACGGACGGACGGAGACTATTTTTATATCCTCCGCCGAAATTTTTCGGCGGGGGATAATAAGAGTTGATAAACAGATAATTTTCTTTATATTGTTAATGTAATAACCTCTTGTACTGTTCTTTTTCCTATATAAAGGGCGTGTGTGGCAAAGTGGTTAAAGACGTTTGCTTTAAACCACTTGCACCTCACGGATGCGGTTTCATATCCCGATAGGGACTTTTCATTCTTTCATGTGAAGAAGTTATCCAGCTAGCTTACGGAACGTCGGTGGTTCTTCTGAGGTTTCTATTTGTGCCTAAAATAATGCAGAAAATCTTATAAACATTTTCTTCATAAAAGTGATCCAAATGCGAATGTAAAATGTTATTATGTAAAACAGTTATTGTCCACAAATATTGACCTGGCACTTCATTAACTTTCGTTAAAGTCATTTCAATTAACACTAGTCAGTACCTATCGAATATATCGATATATTTGCAAACTTCACTCATCAGTGAGGTGTGGTGTATTGGTATTGATGTCGGACTATGGAGGCTATTCGTTGCCAAAAATCCAGCCTTTGAAACTTGACAATGAATACTTCGGTTCTACTAAACAGATTAGTAAAAATTTAATTGTCGATCCGAGAGTTACTGCACTGGTATTAACCATTTTGATTATCTCGATTTGATAAAATTAAAGCTGTAAACATGCAACTTATATAAATTGCAAACTGTATTTATAAATGTATAATTTTACATATATTAACTGCATTACATTGACTTTGAACATACTCTGATTTTGTTAAAACGTATTCTAGTACAGGATATTTAAGTAATGCAAAATTGTTAAAATATGTTATTTTGTTGTGATTAATGCTTCCGAGGGATCACTTTGTTTCCAGAATTTTGTACTTCACAACAGCAGGTGTCAAGTGCCGTGTGGCAGCCGTAAAAAGTTGCCCCGTACTTCACTTCAGTGTTGTTATATTTTCTGGTCCTTCGGGATCATTCATGCCAACACTATAGTGTTGAGAATTGAGTACCGCTCAAGCCGGTGCTAGGGGGCGTGAGGGATGTTGCACTTATTCATTATCCCTCATGTACAGACTCAATCAAACCGAGTCTGCAATTCTTATGTTATTTTGTTGTGATTAATGCTTCCGAGGGATCACTTTGTTTCCAGAATTTGGTTCAGATATAATATAACAATGTAACAACGTTTATATTGATAATGAGCATAATAATATGCAAAAACTAAAGTTGGTGAATTAACATAGATTAATGTTTCTCATATATAATGAAACACACCACAAATATGAACGAAAGGGTTAGTGTGCCTTCAAACGTTACACGGTAATACTCATATGCATATATTTTACATTCAGCAAATAGTACCAAAATGCGATCCACGGAAGTCACTTTTGGCAACATGAATATAGAGAACTGAACAGTAAGCCTGTGCCTTCTTTCTTTAAAGGACTATGTTGGGTTGTAGAAAAACCCATATTTTTGACCAAGTGTATAACCACGAAACAATTCAAAGTTTACTATCGATAATTCCGTTGTAACCAAATCTTGTGACTTTTTTAATGTTGAAATAAATATTCAGTGTATCCTAGCATCTCTGTTTACCTCGATTGGGAGGTATGTTGAGTCATAGGATGTGATTTAGCCTTTTTGTTATTAAATATATGTAAGCTGACGTAGGTTAAGGTTTTTTATGCATTGTACTGAATCTCTAGCAACTCTAAAATCTGTGTATACGTGCTGTCTAGACTTGCTGTCTATCTGATCAAAAGCAGAGAACTATTTTTATGTACATGAAATATTACACAGAATATTTAGTAAGTTTTGTAAGTGATGGCTTTCTAAGAGATAAAATAAACAAGGTATACATAAATTGATAATCAACATACATACCTTTGGACTCTTTTAAATATTATTATTGAAAAACAAAATGTTTAAAATGGGAAAATATATCTATACAGTATGGTAAAAATAAAAAGTTATGTACGAAGAAAAGGTACATACAACTTTGGTTATAATTTTACTACAATAATTGTTAAAAGATTTTTTTTGTTAAGTCAAACGCTAGAATTAAGGTTACTAATGTAATAGTAAATGCTACTACTAGGAAAGACAACAGCCAGACTTTGGTCTGTATTAGTAATTAGTCGTATCAAAATCTCTATCAGATGTTGACTTGAAAATTTGAAAGTGGTAAGGTAGCAGCTTAACTGTAAATGTTACTCATTCCTATGCAAATATGAATACCCTCAGCACTTTTTTTGTCGTTGGATATAGTCTCATCTAAAGTTTTTACTTCTTTGAAAAATATTTCACCTCAGGCAGTAAGTAGCCTGGTGAATTTTTTTCAGTTTCTTTTTCCAGGAAATGTGTTATCTACAACGTTTTAAAACTTATATGCCTATAATCTTTTAAAGTCTGCTGATGTTGATTGTATAAAGGTATAGAATGGCAATCATGCAAATGAACTATGTTTGGTGAATAACTAAACACCTCAAAGGTGTGGTAAACGGAAATACGCCGCTTCTTGTCGCCAACGGTACCGAAAATGAGCGGATAAATACGTTTACTTACGATGAAGTAGTGGGAGGGAAATGGGCGGATGTATTTTTAGGAGTAAATGCAACATATATATAGCAAGATAGATGTGTTCTTCACCTTGTTTCCACGTGCCTCCATATAGCGGAATCAGTTGGTTATTTGCGTGTATCCCCAACTACCACCCAAAAGGTAGTTGGTTATTTGAACATTACATGTATTCCTAAAAACAAAAAATACATTTCAGAATAAAAGTAACAAATATATGACAAGATGGATTAATTCTACCAAATGGTATCTCCGCGGCTCCCTTCGTTTTTGTAGTGTCCCGTGTGTCAGGTCAGTGTATGAGTAGTGTCCTGTGTGTCAGTGTATGAGTTGTGTCCTTTTCAGTGCCCTGTGTATCAGTGTTTTAGTAGTGTCCTGTGTGTCAGTGTTTTATTAGTGACCTGCGTGTAAGTGTTTGAGAAGAACCTCTTTATATCAGTGTTTTGCCCTGTGTGTTAGTGTTTTAATAATGTCCTGCGTATCAGGGTATGAGTAGTTCTGCTTTCAGTGTTTGAGAAGTGTCCTGTGTATCAGTGTTTTAGCGCTGCATCTGCGTGACAGTGTGAGTAGTGCTGTGTTTCAGTGTTTAAGTAATGTCCTGTGTGTCAGTGTTTGAGTACCCTGTCTAAGTGTTTGAGAAGTGTTCTGTGTTTCAGTGTTTGAGTAGTGTCCTGTGTTGTTGTGTTTGAGTAGTGTCCTGTGTGTCATTGTTGCAGTAGTGTCCTGTGTGTCAGTAGTGACAGTGTTGCAGTATTTTCCTGTGTGCCAGTGTTGCAGTAGTGTCCTGTTTGTCAGTGTGTTCTGTGTGTCAGAAGTGTCCTGTGTGTCAGTGTGTCAGTTGTGTCCTGTGTGTCAGTAGTGTCATGTGTGTCAGTGTTGCAGTAGAGTCCTGTATGTCAGTAGTGACAGTGTTGCAGTATTTTCCGGTGTGTCAGTGTTGCAGTAGTGTCAGTGTGTTAGTGTGGCAGTGGTGTCCTGTTTGTCAGTATTTTCTGTGTGTCAGAAGTGTCCTGTGTGTCAGTTTTGCAGTAGTGTCCTGTGTGTCAGTAGTGACAGTCTTGCAGTATTTTCCTGTGTGTCAGTGTTGCAGTAGTGTCAGTGTGTAAGTGTTGCAGTGGTGTCCTGTTTGTCAGTGAGTTCTGTGTGTCAGAAGTGTCCTGTGTGTCAGTGTTGCAGTAGTGTCCTGTGTGTCAGTAGTGACAGTGTTGCAGTATTTTCCTGTGTGTCAGTGTTGCAGTAGTGTCAGTGTGTTAGTGTTGCAGTGGTGTCCTGTTTGTCAGTGTGTTATGTGTGTCAGAAATGTCCTGTGTGTCAGTGTTGCAGTTGTGTCCTATTTGTCAGTGTTGTCCTTTGTGTCAGTAGTGTGTGTCAGTAGTGTCCTGTGTGTCAGTAGTGCACTGTGTGTCCGTGTTGCAGTATTGACCTGTGTGACAGTGTTGTCCTTTGTGTCAGTAGTGTGTGTCAGTAGTGTCATGTGTGTCAGTAGTACACTGTGTGTCAGTGTTGCAGTATTGACCTGTGTGTCAGTGTTGTCCTTTGTGTCAGTAGTGTGTCAGTAGTGTCCTGTGTGTCAGTATTATCCTGTGTGTCAGTAGGGTCCTGTGTGTAAGTGTTGAGTAGTGCCCTTTGTGTCAGTGTTGTCCTGTGTTTCAGTAGTGAACTGTGTCAGTGCTGTCCTGTGTGTCTGTAGTGTGTGTCAATAGTGACCTGTGTGTAAGGGTTGCAGTAGTGTCCTTTGTGTCAGTGTTGTCATGTTTGTCAGTATGACATTGTTTCAGTAGTGTCAGTATTGTTCTTTCCGTCAGTATTGAAGTAGTGTACTGTGTCAGTGTGTTCTGTGTGTCAGTTTGTCCTTTGTATCAATGTTGCAGTAGTGTCCTGTGTGTCAGTAGTTTTCTGTGTGTTAGTGTGTCATTAGTGTCCTGCGTGTAAGTAGTGTGTGTCAGTAGTGTCCTGTGTGTTAGTGTTGCAGTAGTATCCTGTGTGTCAGTGTTGCAGTTGTGTCCTGTGTGTCAGTGTTGTCCTTTGTGTCAGTAGTGTGCTGTGTGTCAGTAGTGCACTGTATGTCAGTGTTGTCCTTTGTGTCAGTAATGTGTGTCAGTAGTGTCCTGTGTGTCAGTAGTGCACTGTGTGTCAGTGTTGTCCTTTTTGTCAGTAGTGTGTGACAGTAGTGTCCTGTGTGTCACTGTTGCAGTAGTGTCCTGTGTGTCAGTGTTGTCCTTTGTGTCAGTAGTGTGTGTCAGTGTTGTTCTGTGTGTCAGTGTTGCAGTAAGGTCCTTTGTGTCAGTATGTGAGTTGTGTCATGTGTGTAAATATTTTAGTAGTGTGTGAGTAGTTTTTATTAATTAATATACGAAAGATTGTTAGTATTTTAGTAAAGTAGAAAGATTGTTAGTATTTTAGTGGAGTAGCTGGGGGTCGAACTCGCAACACCTAGACTTGTAGTCAGACAGTGTTACCACTGCACCACAGCGCCCGCTCTGATTTATAACTATTTTGGAAGTCCTTTATACATTATCACATTAGTAAACTTAATTGAGTAATGCAATTAATTTTCACACCTAAAGAGTTAATATAGCTGTTAGCTCTAAAGTGTTTTACAATGGCTGGCATTCGTATCCTTGCTCGAGGGGTTATGATAAAGGACTTTACAAAAACGAGTAGTAAAAAGAAAATAAGTAAGACTGAACAACAGGCAATAAAAACATGCCAGAAAAAAACATGTTTCGTTAAATGTTAAAGCAGCAAAACTCCAGCCTCATAAATATTTAGGTTCGCCGAACAGTATTTACTATATAAATGGTCTGTATGCAGCGACTCTCTGTCTAGTCCGTACAAAGACCATGATTTAGTCACCCGTTACGGTATATGAGCCGTGCAAAGCGACTTTTGCAAGGGGTTGAGCTAGGGGCGACTTGGGCGAAATAATAGATAAATAAAGAATCCCTAAAGTCGCCTTCGGATCAGCGACTTCGCCTAAAACAAACTTCAAAGCGATTTTGCAGTCGCCCGATTTTTTTATGATCTGTCATACTTATGGTGGATGAATGTTTCTCGTGGGACTCGCTCTGAAATGGCCGCTTCGTGAGCCGCGAGGTAGTTAAAATGAATGGTTACCGATTTCTATCCGCCTGGCGCCTGGCATAGTGGTAGGAGATGAGAGGTACATGGTATGCAAGCAAAAGGTGTCTCATAAGTCAGAAATGGCTGGCCCTTTCAGTAGGGGGTGACACTCTAATAAACAAGACCTTTATTTTTATTTTTTACTTATTTACGCCGCTAGGTCTGTAAACAATTTGTTTAGCTCTCAGTTACAACCAATTACCGTTAATAACGCGTGTCAACAACAAAGTCTAATACACGCCGCAAGGCAAGAGTTCACTTTTTTTAATGCGTTTATTTAAGGTCGCCGCCGGAAAGCCCATATGGGCGACCGTACGCTCAAGTCGGGCCATCCTAGAGCGTCCCGCCGAGATTTATTCGTCGATTTTTTTCCAGCTTATATTGGTGGAGGAAGACCCAAGGTGCCCCTCCGGGCATTATTTCAGGCTCGAGCGGGCACCCGGGTAGAACCACCAACTTTCCTTAAGCCAGCTGGATGGCTTCCTCACATGAAAGATTTCGACCCAAGTGAGGATCGAACCTACAGCGGTGAGGGACCAGTGATCTCAAGTCAGCGACCTTAACCACTCGGCCACGGAGGCCCCTATGTATATCTCTCTCATTATGTATTCATGCGATTGACGAATCAGAACGTGCGTTGTATCTACGGCAGTTTGCATTGACCAATCAGCGACAGACTAATACATTGTGGATTACTATTTTCGCCGATTGCATGATTAAAGACACCTGCATATATATAATTGCTGCGGTGTTTTGGCGAGTAAAGATAAACAATGCCCAACGTCTTAAAGGTGTGATAATGTTCGAAAACTCGATTGTTAAAATTTAAAGGACATAAGAAGGTGAATATAATGTTTGGGAAACAAGAATGTGTACATTAAAAGTTTAACTAAAGGTTGCAAAGAAATAAAACACCAATTCCTCCCAACAATTTTTCATAAATGTACATCAATGTAGATGTATATGTTTTATTGTAGATCGTGTATCTTATTAGTAAAATTGAAATTAAACATTTTTTAACAAACAGATTTTTTTTTAGTGTCTTAACGTTAGAAGATTCTTTCTCTTTTAAAATGTCTTTTTATAATAAATGGTATACAACATTTTCCTTGTAAAGTAAGTGCAATTTAACATTGGCAAGATATTAACCTATTGCGACGGATAGATTTTCAGAACAGAAATGCAAACACAATGTATATAAATCATAATTATTGCATAAAATGCATTGGAATTTTGAATTATAATATCAATTAAGAAAGATTCATACAACTCTTTTCTTGGTAGAGCTAAATTATAAGAATATTTAATGGAATCTGATTTGAAATGGAAAAAATGATTTATCATAAGTGGGTGGGGTATACCAGTCTGAATGTTTATGTATTGATTATGCAGTGTTGCGACTTTTTGAATGTAATGAATTTTTGTTAAAGTGTATTAATGTGTAACTTTGTTAATGACGAAGGGTTTTTAATTTCACAGATTTTTCTTATTGAAAATTCATATGACTTCAATACATGACATATTTAGCATTTTATACTTCGCATTTTTAGGACTTTTTTCCTGTAGCATCACATATAAAGTAGATAACAAATGTGCAAATATCTTTTCTGAAGGAATTTGTTTGAGGTTGGGTCTTATTTTGGCTAAAATGCCTGGCCTCCATCGGTAAAAAATTTTTTTGTAAATTAGTCTGAAAGGAACGTCTTTATATCTCTATAATACTTAAGAAAACGCCGATAATATTTGAAAATTGCATTACTTATGAAAAATATTAATTTAAAAATGTTCATTGTAAATCGGATTTCTCATGAAATCATATTACATATTGTGTAAAATACTGTTTACAAACACGAGAATATCCCTCCAGGAACCGAATTCTTTCATATGAGGAAGCTACTTAGCTAGCGTTCTGAACGTCGCTGGTTGAACTTCGGTGCTTTTATTTATGTGCCCGCTCGTTCCTGTATTGCACGGAAAGACTTTCTCCACTTGAAAAGCTGGATTGTCGTCGTGTGACAATTACAGAGTCGGTGTAACAAGAAAAGATAAAAAAAAACAACAACAACAACAAAACAACATACACGTACCTTTAATAATGTCCAACAGTATAAAATGGGTAAAAGTTTTAACTATCATATTACTATCATAATGATCAATGTTTCGATATTAGACCAGATAAATAGTTATCTATATCTCTGATTAGACATAAGAAAATGCAACAAGTGCATGCGCTGTTCTTAACAAGCAATACAATATTGATATTGCTGGCAAACTATGCAAAAAAACATATATCAGATAGCAGCTATTTGTCAACGATTTGTTACATGTTGTATAGCACTATTAAACTGGAATTAATACAACTCTTATTCCTTCTTAAAATTTTATATATTTATTCTGACATGGTAACTTCTATTGTCTTTCTCAATCTAAAGCAAACTCAACAAAACAAGATAACATTTCTTTCTATACCCGATGCACTGCACGTAGAAATAATTAAATAAAGTATAACCCCCCCCCCCCCCCAGTGCCAAATCAGACCATAATTTATTTCCTAGCCGGCGGATTTAAATAGAATAAAATATATATACATATCGTTTTTGCGACATGTACATACATACAATAAATGAATTAATAAATAATTCACACTAGAACAGCCTAAGAGACAACTTATAAATCAAATTAATAACTTCAAGCACTGTTTGAACTCATTGTAAAGTTTGTACTTGGAATGTTTAACAATCTGCTCTCTTGGTCTGACCCTTAATTTTTGTCACAGATGTCCGGCATGAGACAAGCGTATCTCCGCGTATATTGGAATTGTCAATTACTGGCCACAGTATTTTTTAATTTTTTTTTTTTTTTTTTTTTTTTTTTTGGGGGGGGGGGTCATATAAATAAATAACGTCAACAACATGCATACTTTTTTATTGTAACAAAGTATGTTTCATTGCTTTCAAAAGTACTTTAAAGGCTAGTATATTAAACTTAATTTGTTGGTAATTATTTCATTTCTGCAAGTTATAATTAGCCGTGTCAGGTAAAAAAAGAAATTAATCTTAATAGAGTTGTGTTATAGGTAACCTTTTGACCAAATATTCATATATTTTTTATGTCTTTGAATGTTGAATTGATGGCTGAATTCAGTTATATCGAAATAGCATTCAAATAAATGGAAGGAACCTATAGTCTCATTATACCAAATGTATTCGTTAAAATATATAAATAAGTTATCAATTTATACATTTTACTCAATACACTTTGCTTTGAAGTAGCGGCTGAGAATGTAAGAGACTACGTTAAGATCATTTCTGATTCTCAAAGGACATTACATACAATGCATTGTATATTATACTTTTTTACTTCAAATTTAATTTAACGCTTCATTTTTTTAGTAAATAGATATTTATCATTCCCTACAGATTTGTTATTGTCTGATAGAAATTTTATAAGAACTCATGGCATTCCCAGAAACTTCTTAACATTTAACAAAAAGAAAAAAAAAACTAAAATGGCATTAGAAAAATTCCATGTTATAATGTAATGGTAATACTTCGTTTAGAACATATCGCGCAAGACACTAAAGTTTCAGTGTAAAACAACGGAAAGTCTTAATTTGTTTGTGTTAAATCAATCCCGATCTGCCGAAATATGTGTAGCTTATATTTTTTTTATTCACACTATTTACGCGATTATCAACAAACATTAAATGCTATATAAAGACCTTACAATTTCCTGTAACAATGAAATTTGATGCTTGGATTGGATAACAAAACACATATGTATATACCATATGAGCCATCTAAAACATAATAAAAGAGGTTCTGCTAGTCATAGTAAGAAAAATCAATTGAGTGTATATATATATATGTATCACTACCAAACGTTTTTGTATTATCGGTAAAATATGCGTCATAATATTCCCGCGCACTTCCTAACAAGTGTTAAATAGAACTAAAAAAGCCTGACATGCTATTAGACGAATTTCGTGTTATCATATAACGGTAACTTGACTTTACTTGAGTTATAAATGTACGTTGGAATAAAAAAAAAGATAGAACAAAAATTGAAAAATTAAATGAGCAAATAATTATCCGCAAGAATAATACCCTATCCCCGGTCTCAAAGCAAATTATGATGACAAAACCTATATACCCTTACAGAATAAGCAAAAACATATAATACCGAAAACTCATTTTTCACTTAAATGTATGCCAATGAGACAAGGGGAAACTTGTGTTTTCGTGAACATTGTGTCTTTCAAGTAGTAATCAGAGGATTTGGCATACAATGTTAAACATTACGTGTCTTCATCAGATAACTAAATAAGTATCGTCGTTTTACATACTATTTAACAGACCCAATTAACATATGATGACAAACAACATACAAAAATTCATTTGAATGAATTGTACGCTATAATCACAATTATTTTGTGGAGAATTCATACGAGGACTATATCTGCATAGTATTTACAGACCAACCGGCTGATGATCTAAAAATGAAATATGTAATTTTTAACTGACGCACTGTATAGCTTTACTTTTTACTGTTTTGACATGTAATTCAAAGTTATGATCATATTTCAAAACCAGATTTTTTATGATTTTTTTCCATAAGAAGAATACTTCTCCAGGTCACATTGTGTATAACCCGACGCGTGTGTTAAAGTACACTAATGATTAAAGTACATCCGTCATTAAACAAGGTCATCTTATTATATATACCCAGACGGTAATTTGTTCTATACATAAATTATACTTACAGTTTCTTTTACGTGAATTCGTCTAATATAAGTTTCAGCAATAAGCTGGTGTGAAAACAGACTTATTCTGCTTCATTTGTTTCCTGTTTAGGTCATTAAGCAATATTGCTCTGTTTACCAAACACTTCAATGTATGTGAAGTATTGCATTCTAGAAAATGATTAAACAGTTCACCCGGATAACTTAAATTGATAGCTTGAATGACCTTTACATCGACAAATTAACAAGTTTGATTTGTTTGCACTTTAAGTCAATGATGCTTTCTCAGTACACTTCTTATACAAAACCTTGTAATTATGTTTTTAAGAAATTCTTAGAAAATCAGTAGACTTTGCCGAAGTCACATATGGTAGGTTGTCTTTGCAAGATAAATTATTGGCCTGGTTGCACCTGTAATAGTATGGTGAATGATGGGCGGCGGGCGGTCGGCGGGCGGGGAAATATTTTGGTAACAGTTTTCTCAGCAACTGCTTATCACAGCCTCTTGATATTTGGCATACAGCATTGACACACGGTCCAATACCATGGGATTTGATTCCAGGTCTGTGCTTATCCACTTCGTGTTTAGCAACTAAGTTAAATTTTCAACATTAATGGTCAAAATGGTAGGAAATTTTCGTAACAGTTTTCTCCGCAACTAACTAACACAGCCTATTGATAATTTGCTGACAACATTGACACTTGGCCCCATTCTGTGGGATTCGATTTCAGGTCTGTCGCATATCCTCTTGTCCTGTTAATCAACTTAGTTAATTTTTCAACATAAATGTTCAATGAAAGGAAATTTTTGTTAAAGTTTCCTCAGGATATACTTATCATAGACTCTTGATATTTTGCATACAGCATTGACACATGGTCCAATACATGGGATTTTATTTCAGGTATGTCGCTCATCCAGTTCTTGTTTACTGACATAGTTCAATTTTCGACGTTAAGGGTCAATGGTAGGACATTTTTGTAACAGTTTTCTCCGCAACTACTTATCACAGCCTCTTGTTAATTCGCTTAGAGCATTGACACATTGTCTCATACTGTGGGATATGATTTCAGGTCTCTCGCTCTTCCACTTCCTGTTTACCAACTTAGTTAAAATAAAAATCGACAATAACAATGGCAGGAAATTTTCATAACAGTTTTCACAGCAACTACTTATCATAGGCTCTTGATATTTGGTATACAGCATAAACATGTGGACCCATATCTTAGGTCCGATTTCTGGTCTGTTGCTCATCCACTTCCTGTTTACCGACTGAGTTTAATTTCAACATTAATGCTCAGTGGTAAATTTTTATCTTAACATTACAGCCTCAAGATATTTTTATACAAATGAAACCCGGCCTTTTCTGTCTTTGACCCACTTTTTTTAAATCTTATTCAGCGTCAACATGACGGACGCAAACGATGATTACATTTGTCGACACGAATTCATTTGATATGTGTTTTTGTGACCATTGTCTTTAACTCGAACATGTCCTTGTAGTAAATGACTGAACAAAATCCTATTGTGTTATCGAGAATGGTATCACAACAAATAGCTGTCTACAATTTCAATGATGATTTAGTCTGTTTCAAATGATATATTATTATGTAGTGTAACATTCTTTATGTATTCTTTTCTCTATCTATTCATATGATGAGTGTGACACACTTTGTTTATTTGTGATTTTTTACACAAAACTTTACGTAAAATATGCCAACATACCATTACACTAAACGGAAAATTAATAAAATCTTCCATGGATCAAAATACTTGTAAAATGAATTATTTGTTTGCCGATTTGTTAGTGCAAATGTGTCATATATAATGTAAGCGATACATGTATGAATAAAACATGTTCCACTCCATACAAATTGCTACTAAGTATGCCCTAATTCGCTCCCTGTGTTTGAAAACGTTTGTTTACGAAACATCACCATATGCAATAAAATTATATATATTAGAATTAAAATACATATAGATAAAAACACTAAGGAAAAACAAGTTTACCTAATATCGGCACTGTAATTGTTACTAAAATATTGATCATGTCTACACAGTTTGACCTGACATACCTAATTTAAAATAATTGGTATATAGGAATATTGGATTGCTCTGGCTGTGATGAAATATAAATCAATCGTCCCGTATATGGTTGGGATACAATACAAAACAATCGTCATGTCCCTGGCTGCGATAAAATACAAAATAATCCTCCTATCTATTTTCGGTCTATAAGAAAAACGGTGACAGCCTACAAAAATATGATAAACATGTTTAAAGGTGCATTATGTCACAGAATCGAATATCTTTTCATCGTATAAAAAGGCAAACATGAGTTTTGTAACTTATAAACTACACAGAACGCTTAGTTTAGTTTAATCATATTAATTTTACTAAAAGCTCGATTGCGAAACAAGATCTTGAACTTAAATTAATCATTTTTTAACCCGCTCCCTGAAACCGACAAGTACTGGTTTGATATGAGGAATCATGATAGTGATCCGAGTAGAGCTCAACCCACGATACCTTAGTGTGGAGGTAGAGAACGTTACTATTAGGCCACCTCTCCCTTTCTGAATGATGTATAAATTATTTTTTGCAAACTACCATTATGCAAAACGGAAATAAACATGTCAATACTTTAAAGACATTGAAATCGATGAAACTTATTCATAACCTGGAGAAAAGTATTGCCTTAAAGTGTAGTCATTAAGTAAACAATATGATTTAATGATATCCGTATACAAGCGTAATTGATTTATACATTTGTCCTTAACACAAAATTACAGCTGCACAGTTACTTGTCCAAGAGCATGTCTTATTCAATTCCAGTAATAGTTCAGGAGAAAACACGATATCATGCTGTACTTGCTTCCGGTCAATAAGCAATAGAGTTCCGTCGAACAAAACAGGATATTGCTTTATAGAAATGTTCAGAACATCGCACTAAATAAATGATTGATCGCCTAAATGACCTTGCATCCATTGACATAAACAAGTTGTTAGACAAGTTGTTGCACTTAAAGACATGGTCAATGATGCCCTTAGAAACATTGTCAATAGAAGATCCCATAACTTTCCTCATTATTTCAAATTATTTATCATATCGTTTAATGACTATATTTTAAACCTGATCTTCAATTACTTCATTTGTTTATTTGGAGTTGAGGTCCTAGAAAGATTACTGGTATCACAAAAAGCAAAGACTGTAATAAAAGTCAGTGCAAAAAGATACTATAAACTGAATTCATTGATTATATAAAAGAAATTAATTAATTTCTTTATAGTAAACATAAAAATTAAGATATTGGGCATTTAATTTTGATATATAGCATATTATGTGCTTAATACTTTCTGATGCACTCTTTGGGTAAATCGACATGCTTTAAAGGCGATTCAATAATCTTTGGATTCCCACACTCCTCCCCACCTAGCTCCAATGAGGTCCACAAGGTTGACCATACCATTTATCTTACCTCATATTGTTTGATTACAGCTTGGAATGAAATATAAAAGTTTATTTTAAATGAAAAAAGCTTTTATTAAATTTCATAAGGCTTCAGTGGACACATCAACAATGTAATTGTCATCTTATTCTTTTGAAAATGTGTTGGTCTGCCGGTCTTACGAATGTAGATGCTGCGTTGGCATATGGCGATTCACTTAAGTGTGGGTGTGTGCGCATGTGTGTTGGTGTTTTATAGATTATATAGTGATCTTAAAACATCTTCTTGTGAAAAACATCTTGTCAAATTTCAACCAAACTTAGCAGGATTGTTCCATGGGTGAAGGACTTCCTAAGTCGTTCAAAGAATACCATAAGACCTAGAGCATATATATTTTGCATAAGACATTATCTGGTAGATCTTCACCAAGTGTGTTTACATTTTACCCTGGGATCAAAATTAGCCCCACCCTGGAGGTCATAGGTTTTCCTTATATGTATGTAGTATACACTTAACATTTTCACCTCTGAATTGACAAAAGCCAGAGGTTACATATTTGCCATGAAACATTTTGTAGTGAAACCAAGATTGTTCAATTTTTGTGTCGCCTTGAAAAAGGCCACATATAGGTGTTCCTTTGTCGGTGTCAGCGTTGTTGTCCGCGTCAACGTCGGTGTCCGCGTCCCCTTAAGCTTGTCCGGAGCATAAGTCAGTCATTTTAAGTCAGATTGACTTCAAACTTGGTATGTATGCTTCTTATAATGACCCGAAAGGCATTGCACAAGAACGGGTACTCTGCTCTTTTAAATTTTTTAGTTATTACCCATTGCTAATTTTCATTCTTTATTTTTGTCCGGGCCATTTCTCCTAATATATAAAAGCTATGGACTTGAAACTACATAGGGTGATAGATCTCATTAAGAAGAAGTGCAGTGCACAAGAACCGGTACTCTGCATTTCTTAATTTTGAGTTATTACCCTTTATCAATTCTCGTACTTTATTTTTGTCCAGGCCATTTCTTATAAATTATAAAAGCTATGGACTTGAAACTTCATAGGATGATAGATCTTACAGATTAGAAGTGCAGTGCACAGGAACTACTGCTCTGCTTTTCTTATTTTTTGAGTTATTGCCCTTTGTTAATTTTCATATATCATTTTTGTCCTGGCCATTTCTTCTAAACTATATTGTTCACAAGGCGACACATCTGACTCGCGGAGTTCTAGTTAGCACTAGATTCAAAAACTGACATCACCCCTGGGGGTCATATATATATATAATATATATATAATATATATATATATATATATATATATATATATATATATATAGGTTTTTGTTATATGTATATAGCAAAGTCTTTTCAAAAATTCTCTTGTCTGAAGGTTTAAGGCTTAGATACTTGGTATATAATATCATCAGCAGGTCCTCTATCAAAGTTGTTCAAATGTTAACACTAGTGAATTGGCCCCAGGGTCATGAGGGTGTCAGTTTTTCCTTACATGTTTATATAGTGAAAGCTTAAAAAAACATTCCTCTGAATATACAAACATAAGGCTAGACGTTAGATATTTGGCATGAAAATTCACTTATTGGTAGCAAAATTGCCTCCGCCCGTTC
>NW_026854796.1:0-50098 GCF_026571515.1 Ruditapes philippinarum | reverse complement strand
AAAAACAGGTAGCTAATTGGTTTTCACAAATTTTAAACTCCAAGGTGTTCTAAAAAACTTTTTCAAAAAACCTGTATGACCCCTATATCTTAAAAAGATTAAACTTTAACCTTTTAAAGAATCTGCCTTGTTTGGGGGATTTGCAGCAGTCCATTAAATTTTTGGGATTTCAATAAAAGATAAGAAAAAAAACCAACCTATAAACCGGGGTCAGACTGCTGATAAAAGGTTTGGCCTTACTGGTAGCAATGGGAATCACTTTCCGTTCCAGAGGGATCAGGATTAATCACAAAAAGTCAACAGCACCAGTACAAACTTACAATAATTCCGCCTCCAGAAAAATCAATATACAGCCCGTTATAGAAAATCGCTGTTCTGGTTAAAAGTAAAAACAATCAAAGTTGCTTGAAATTCTAACATTTGTAGGCTTCCACAAGAAACCTTAGAAGGGTTATCTTGTCAGAAAGACAGACTGAAACGCATTTACTAAACCTTTGTAATTTTTCTTACAGGAAAACTTTAATGTCTTCCTGAGATATGGGACAACTAATTATTCAAATACAATATCATTTCTTAATTGCAATCCCCAAGATTTTAACTTAATAAGTTTATTTTACAGTGATATAATAACTTTATAGAGATGTGAAAATCTAATTTAAGTGGATTTACAATGATTGATAAACACAAAAAAAATCTGAAAATCCTGAAAATTTATTCATCATTTATTTCAAAATGTTTACTTTTATAAAGTATTTGCTCTTAAAAGTTAAAATCCTTGATAATAAATATTTATTTTATACATTGCCTAGTTAGCATATCATGGGAGCTGAAAATTCAACCTTTTAAGTTATTAAAGGAATGACCCCACTGAATAACAGTTGGGTATCTTAGACATCTATAAGGCAAAACAGTTGCTTGAATTCAATTTTAACATGCTTTTTTTAACATTTATGTATGTAAATATGTGTTATAAGACTGTAGCTAATATAACAAGTTAATAATCATAAGGCTAATATATTTTAACACTGTTTCTCGACAAAACGTTATTACATCGGAACCGAACACTAACCTGGTAATCTTTGGAAGCAGCCTCATTTCCTTCTTGAGCTGCTGTGATCTGTGGAAGTTTCTCTTTGGACCGAGAGTTATGCCGGATCTGGTAGATGACCACAACAGCCAGCAAGATACCGGCAATACAACCGCACAGCACAAACATCAGTACAAAGTAGCGATCATCATTCCCCTTCACCTCTACCTGAGTCTGAAAATACATAAGAAAACTGATGAAGACAAGGTAACTATCACTGGAGGTGAACACCCTTATCACTTATTATAGAACAGGGCTTAAATTTTAGTAGCAATTTTGCTAAGGTCTTCTGAGAAGCTGACAAAGTATATATCAGACATATATATATACTGAATGGATGAATAAAAATATATCCCAATTATTTCCTTATGATCGTTACCAGCACACTTTAAATGTTGAATTTGTACAAAGAGATTTGCTCTGTTTTAAATAAAGAACAATCCATGATTTCATTTGAGCTACCATCAGTACAGAGCCTGGTCATGTACAGACCTGGTTGGCTCTATGCTGGTGTAGCAAATATTGGGACAACTTTGAAAGGAGTAGGCATTCAGCATAGATTAAAGTTTATGAGTGGTATAGTAGACAGTAACATCTTGGAAAAGATTTGACAAAAGTTGCCAGATATAATGATACAAATATGTGTATATTTATTTGTAGAGTTGACCAATGAACTTCTCTAAGCTGATAAATATCTCAGTTTATTCTATCAAGTTTCAAGTCATTATCCTTGTGTAGTTTTCAAAGCGACAAAATTGCAAGAAAACTGCAACAGACCAATAAATGACCAGTAAATGCCAACAAAAAAAACTTTATTTGCTTCAAACCTAATTTGGCAGTGGTACATTAAAACACCTAATATGGCGGTGGTATATTCAAGTACCTAATATGGCGGTGGTATATTTAAGTATTGAATATGGCGGTGGTATATCAAAACACCTAATATGGCGGTGGTATATTAAAACACCTAATAATTATGGCAGTGGTATATTAAAATACCTAATATGGCGGTGGTATATTTAAGTATTGAATATGGCGGTGGTATATCAAAACATCTAATATGGCGGTGGTATATTAAAACACCTAATAATTATGGCAGTGGTATATTAAAACACCTAATATGGCGGTGGTATATTAAAACACCTAATTTAGCAACGGTATATTAAAACACCTAGTTCAGAGAGAGGATTAAAATATTGTAGAAATTAGACTGAAACTTCATACAGTGAAAGAGATTAGCATGAGAAGTGCAGACTAAACAAAAGCCATTATAAGTTCTAATGACATGGCCACATTCATATAATGTGATGCAAAAATATTGACCATTTGAGAGTTTTCTTGATACTGATACAGAAAATTTAAAATATTTATATAACAATTGATTATTTTTTCATTATAAGATTTGTCTCCCTTTATTATGTCATGTGTTAAAATGATTAGCTTGCAGTTTCCTCTTTAGCTCTTATTTCACTTGTTGCTCTTGTCAAAAAGGGCCAATAACTAACACGTACATGTAACCTAAATATTATATTTGAACATGAAAGTCATAGAATAATTGTATCAACTATTGTTTATTTACTGAATTGTGCACTTTATATTTATCAACCGACAAAACCCTTCACTTATTGAATAATCTGCCTCCGAAATAGTAAAAAATGGTATTTTGATCCATCAAGTACATCCCAACTGCAGTGTCTTCAGAACTTTGATTTTTTAATGAAACTATATATTCATATAATGATATCTAAAGTATGTTTTACAATTTAATATTTACAAACAGGCTGTGTAGCAATTATCAATATTTTTCAATAACTCTCCCATGTGCAGGAATAAAAGTATCAACTTTAACCAGCAACTGCATTATTCCAGCTTAACTCTTTTTTTCAATAATTCTTAAAGGCACATATAGTATGGTTCAGTTATGAATAATTGCTTTAATTCCTCTGTAGGGAAAGAACAAGAAGCCCGCAATGCAACAAAAACTAGGTTTTCAACCACCAAGTGTTGATGTGACAGGAATTAGGAATGAAATATGGCAGTGAAGAAAAAATGATGCTGTTTTTTTGTACCAACACAGAAAATTGGTTTCCCTAGTTCAAAATAAATATATACCAGATACCTGAGTATCAATGCCAGGCTGTATTTTCATGTAAGCTACACAAATGCCAAGTTAAGTATCAAAGGTCAAAGTGCACTGAAGGTATTGCATACCAGCTGAAATTTCTATTGTTGATAAGTGACCTTGACCTTGCTCCTATATATCTTAGTAGCATTCCTAAGCTGCATCTCAATATAAGCTGCCCACACAGCAAGTTTCGGTGTCAATAGATCACAGCAAACTTAAGTTATTGAGTGGAAACTGAATTTCCTTTTTTTAAGGAACAGTGACATTGACCTTGTGCACAGACACTTCGGTAGCAATCCCAAGCTGCGTCTTGATATAAGCTACTCATACGCCAAGTTTGGTGTCAATAAGCCAAAGCAAACTCCCACCAACTTTGGCATTACAATAACCCTGTTTTTGTAACAAGAGGGCCATGATGGCCCTGAAGTCGCTCACCTGTATATAGTTTAAACCCCAGGGCTTTTATTTGAACAAACTTGGTAGACACCCATTAGAAGATATTTCATGCTAAACATCTAAGGTCTAGCTCGTTGAGTTTTTAAAAAAAAGATTTTTTAAGTTTTAACTATACACATATAGTTAAAAGCAATGAAACCCCTAGGGCGGGGCAAGTTTTGACCCCAGGGATTTTATTTGATCAAACTTTGAAGACACTCACTAGAAGATGTTTCATGCTTAATACCCAAACTCTAGCTATTTGTTTTGTTTTTTTTTAAATTTAAAAGATTTTTAAGTTTTTGCTATACACATATAAGGAAAATCAATGTCCCCCTGGGCAGGGCCAATTTTGACCCTAGGGCTTTTATTTGAACAAACTTTGAAGACACTAACTGGAAGATGTTTCATGCTTAATATCTTAACTCTAGCTATTTGGGTTTTTTCAAAGAAGATTTTTTTAAGTTTTTGCTATATACATAAATAAAATCAATGACCCCCGGGGCGAGGCCAATTTTGACCCAAGGGCTTATATAAAGAAACTTTGTACACACTCACTAGAAGATGTTTCATGCTTAGTATCTAAACTCTAGCTATTTTTTTTTTTTTTTCAAAGAAGATTTTTTTTTAAAGATTTTGCTTTACACATATAAGGAAAATCAATGACCCCCGGGGCAGGGTAAATTTTGACCCCAGGGCTCTTATTTGAACAAATTTGGTAGACACCCATTATAACATGTTTCATGCTAAATATTTTAGCTCTAGCTCTTTGGGTTCTTTAAAAGAAGATTTTATAAGTTTTTACTATATGCATATAGGGAAAATCAATGACCCCATGGGGCCAGGCCAATTTTGACCCCAGGGCTTTTATTTGAACACACTTGGTAGACACCCATTAGAAGATGCTTCATGCTAAATATCTAAGATCTAGCTCTTTGGGTTCTTTAAAAGAAGATTTTATAAGTTTTTACTATATGCATATGGGGAAAATCAATGACTCCCTGGGGCGGGGCCAATTTTGACCCCAGGGCTTTTATTTGAGCAAAATTGACAGATACTCACTAGAAGATGTTTCATGCCAAATATCTAAGCTGTACCTCTTTGGGGTTTTTAAAAGAAGATATTTTAAGTTTTTTCTATCGGTTACCATGGCAACCAGAGTTCTGCATGGAATTAAATTCTTTGAACAATTTTTAAAGGTGACCACCAAAGGAACATTCCTGTGAAGTTTGGATGAAATTGGCTCAGTGGTTTATGAGGAGATGTCATTTAAAGCAAAAGTTTACAGACGACGGACAACGGACGGACGATGGACGAAAAACGATCACAATAGCTCACCCTGTCACTTTGCGACAGGTGAGCTAAAAAAGCCTTGTTCAAAATGAGTTTTACATTGTTGAAATAACAGTTTTAAGGCATGATACATGCTTATCACCATAAGAAAATTGCACTGAATGTGTAATTATTTGTCACAAAGGTAGCACAATGTAAAAAAGTAGTATTTTGACTTCCATACAAAATACTAAATCGCTATAAACTTTTTTAATTACCAAAAGGTAACAAGTGAAATATACTCTAAGGTAATTGCCCAATAAGTTACTTTTTGAAAATCATAAACAGTAAAATATTTAAAAAGAAAGTCAAAAGTTTTTTCTATTGCATAATGGGCCTTTAAGTCACACAATCATATGGTTATTTTAGCAATTCTGATACAATCCTGATACTATTGAATAATATTGCTTAGGTGTTTGTACTTATACAGTCATATAACAAGGTCATCAGCAAATATCATTTTTAAACTTCAGTTTTGTAATAAATGAATGTAACAAATTGGATAAAACCAGAATGGGGTTAAGAAGATAAGATTATAATGACAAGGTTAATGTTATGTAATAAATAACTTACGCCCTGATTATTTAAGTAATATCAAAATACGGCAGATAATTAAGCTTTTACAGGTGAGTAATTGTTGTAAAATGACCAAACAGCTAACAATAGCCCTAGATAAATAGCCAAGGGGAGTTTTGATATGTGAATACTGATAGGATCTTACTTTGAGGATTTAGTTTTAGTATTACATAGGCATTTGTGTTAAAGTGGAGGCAATTGTACATTCTAATGACCGCCAGACCACAGATGACTATGTAGGGCATATAAATGACCAGTTCATTTTCCAGCTTACCTGCCATGCAGAGCACCTGATATATGGTTTTGGATATCCTTGTTTGTCGGGTTAAATAGGTGATTTCTCCCTAAACATTCAGGGAACCTCCCTCTTTCTCCATATCTCTAAATAATGTTGTAATTTTGACTCCCTCATCATTCACTAATGATTTCTTCTTTTACCCTAGTGTCATAAGGCAGACTGAACTGTGCATCCTATATATCATGTACATATTGCATTTAGCACAACTTAAAATGTGTATGTAAAAAAACCACAACAGAAGTCTATTTATAATGATAAAGATTATTTCAGTAGCATGAAGGATAATCACATGACTTTGTTTAGAATTCAAAATAAGTAATAGTAGCTGCAGATAACCCTTACAAAGTAGTAGATTTTTCATACATGGGTTCAAACGAATTCAAAAGTAATCATAAGCATTAAATTCATATTATAAAACACAATAATTATTATGCCCTTTTGAAAACAAAATATAAAGAATGTTTAAATTACATACATGCACATGTATATAATATCACTAAAACAATAAAGATGAACAGTCTTTTGAGAACAGTCTAACTATATACATGTATAATCCACATGGCCTTCTTGTAAAATAAGTCCAGTCTGAACTGATCACTTCAATAAATTTTAATTGGCAAAATTATGCTTGGTTTTGTGTTTAAGTAAAAAACAAGATTATGGCTATTTACAACAAGTATGTAGACAAAACACCAAGATAAAAAAATCAAAATCAATGTATGCTGATAGCATGAGATTACAAACATGACTGTTAAAGGTTACCTTTAATTTCCTTTCTACTTCAAAAAAGTAGGGCTTAAAAATCAGACAGAATTGTATAGATACCCGACTCTGAATCTTAACAATCCAGGCATCAAACTTATTGTATGAATATATTCACAAATATTACCTCTTCCATAAAATGTAAAGAATGCTCTGTGCAATTTCCTTCATAAAAACCATTATCTGATAGTTGGCTCATATTCATATTGTGGATTCAGTTTTTCCTTGTTTGTCTTGTACAAGGACCTTGTAACTGTAACAAAAAATATATATCACATTTATATGTTGATTGACAATGACAAGACAATAAGGAATTTTATACCAATGTTAATATTTGGTACTTGTGCATTCATGTATCAAAATGCTCATGAAATTGTGTCAATACAATAAATTCATTGATATTCATAAGTGGCACATGCATTGCTAGATATAGCAAAAATGGTGAATTCATTAGAACAAAAAAATCTTCCAGCAATGATAAAATTTTGTATTGAACAAATGGAAATTAGGGCAAGCAATTTGAAGTGGATTTTTCAGCACATGAGAAGGATTTACAGCTTTTAATATACATGAATCAATTCAAGTCTAGCTTGCTGTGTTAGGTTATAAGACAATCTGATTAAATTCAGCTCTAAATAATGCTCCTCTTTACGATCTGACTGTGACCAAATATAAAAGTCATTTTTGGTGACCTTTCACAAAGCCAATGATCAGCGAGCTTTCATAATTTTGAATCAATGCAGTTTCAAATTTTAACCTTGGGAGAACCAATTCTGAGAATAAGTTAATTTGTTTAAAATGACTTCAAACATTTTTTTTCCAGCAAAAATCAACAATTTGTTTAACTTCTGTGGATAATGGTATTTTGATACTTCTTCTTATGCCATTTAAAAAACCAGTTTTTTTGCATGGGGTAAAAAAAAGCCTACTCCCCAAATTTTGAATTAAAAGAAGGGGAAAACATATTTTCAGTTGTCATCAGTTTACATAAAAAAAATAAGAAAAATCTAACCCTTTAAAAATCAAAATTGGGTTATATGATTTTTTTAAAAATTTGGGCCCAGTATCACATGCCCCAAAAATTTCTTGGGTTTCCCACTTTTTTCCGGGCACTTTTGTGAACCATTTTACAAACAGAGATTTTATAGCGGCAGACGGCTATAACTGAAAAAACAAAAGACGGCAAAATTGTTTAACTGGTCTGTAACTACTTTTCAATGGTTACCCAGACACATTGATGGACTAAGAAAAAAAGAAAAAACTAAAAAGAAAACCTCTATCCCACAAATATGGACAGCAGTTTGGGAAACTATTCAATTGAGATTACATTATGTTTTCTTGATGCTATGACACAAAGAGCTACAACAAAAGCTTTCTATATGTATCATAAGTTAAACTCAAGTTGTTACTTGCATTTAGTATTACGCAAATCTTACTTGATGTACATAGACTGATGACGTATCACACAAACAATTTCAGAAAAAATTGAAACTGAACCCAAATTTGTATATGAACGCCTGTCTGGCTTTTACGATCTTTGGATTTTTGCAGCCCAAATGAGATTTTTTACACGCTGCGGCATGTGCCTTATTTTGCAGACTGCTATTTGAGTAAGAAAGGCTATTTTAAAAAATGTCATGGTTCGTTATATAGATGCATTTGGTGAAATTCACCTAAAACATTATAATATGGTTATTTTTGGTAAAAACCATTCATCAAATGTTATTTCATGAAGCAGCAATAATAAGAAATCAGTTCAATGCTGCAACACAATATAACAAGCAATGGAAGAATCATGGCATTGTGTACATGGTATGCTGATATGGAGCAATCAATATTTTACTACAAATAAAAAAAAATACTATTATTCTTTATTTATGTTTATGTATATTTCAAAGGGAAGTAAATAGACACCAACTCCTCTCATGTTCAACTTTGTAACAGGCTCCTTCAATTGATGCATTTTTTGTCAGTACACTTTCTGATAATTACAAGTACATTTTTAAGGATCATTTATTTTCAGAATTCAAAGTCAATACAAAATAACTTCTCACAAATAAGTCTTTAAAGGTCAATGTCATTATGGGTTTAATCACATAAAATATCTCATTAGAAATGTGGCCAAGCTTATATATGAACTATGTTATGATCAAAGGTTAATAAAATTTCTCCAGGCTTCCAAAAAGAAAATTTATCTATTAATGTTAACAAGAATCCCTTTGCTCAAAAAAGACAATTAGCCTATACTGAATGTATGTGAAAGTACCTCATAAATTTGAAAATACTTATATTGTTCATTTACTTATGAATGCCAATTATGAGTCTTGAAAATAATCAATTTGTTTATGCCCAGTAAAGTCAGGATAAAAAAAAACCAGAGCTCTCACCCAAGTGACAAATGCCCCCAAAAAAGTTTCTTAAACATGCAGGTATTTTGGAAAAAAAAAAAAGGGAAAGAAAGTTAAAATTTAATTTCCCTTAAAAATTGTTTTCTTGTAAATGGGGCTATTTATTTTTGCCAAAAATAAAAAAACTTTGGGGCAAGGGGTTTATGGATGGGGGAACTTTTATCTTGATTTGGGAAAACCCCTTTATTTCCCCAATTATTTCAAAAACCTTTAATGGGATGGGCAAAAATTTTAATTTTGGAAAAATAATTTTGTACTTTTTAAAACCCCTTTTTTTAGAGCATTTAAATTTCCCCTTTAAAACTTAAGAAATTTACCCTTTACCTTGGGAAAAAAGGAAACAAAGGGTCTTATGATTTTAAAAAAAATCCATTTTGATGTGGTTTAAAATTTTTGCCCCAATTAAATTTTAAAAATCTTCAATTTATGGGAAAAAAAAAGGTTTTGGGGCACGAAGTGTTTACCTTAAAAAACTCTAAAATTTTATAGCCTTTAAAACCCTTTAAAAAAAATAAGTGTGACCTTTACCTTTGAAGAGGGGGCTTTTGGGTTTTTGGTTTTGACAAAAAACCTTGTTTATGTTGGGAAAGGGCATTTTTTGCCCAATTATTTTTAAAAAAAACCCCCCAATTCATGGAAAAAAATTAAAGGGGTTTTGGACATGATTCTGTCTTTAATTGGGGGGCACCCCGGACTGAAAAGATGGATATTGGGGCCTTAAGGGCCCCGAAAACATAGTTTTTTGATTTTGGTCGGGCATTTGTTCCAAGATTTTTTTAAAAAATTTCCCTTTCCCTTTCAAAGACAACAGTCCGAAAAATTTAAAAGTGTTTCTTTCAAACCCTTCTTTAGTCAAAAAAATTAAGTGAACCTTACCTTGAAGGTAGGGACATGGGGGTTTTGGGTTTTTTTGTGGCGACTTTCATCCCCCCGATATTTTTGAAATCATTTCACACATGACAAAATTACAGTCCAGAAATAAATGTGTGTACCTATAAACTCTAAAAATAGTGGTTTTTAGTGAAATTCAAAATGGTAGGGACGTGATTCTTAGATGTGACAAATCGTCTTGATGTGGTAGACATTTATGCAAAGTTATCCTAAAATCCTTGATTTTCTGACAAAGTTACCGCCCGGACACGATTAACTTCAAAATGTTCGTGTGAACTTGATCTTTGATGTAGGGATGTGGTTCTTGAATGTGACACATCGTCTTGATGTGGTAGACATTAGTGCCAAGCTATTTCAATATTCCTCAATCTATGACAGTTACAGTCCGAACACAAATAAAGTGGGGACGCACAGACAGTGTGATTTACATTTGCCGCCATTTGGGGGGCATAAAATCTCAAAGACTAGGTGTAAATATACAGTCTGGTTAAAATATATAATCAAATTTGGCAGACATTGGTTTGTTGTGACCTATATAGAATGTTTTTTACTTAGCTGATTTCCTGTAATCAAAATGCAAGTATCCACACTGTCTTCAAATGATTAACAACTTGAAAAACATGAAACTGGTTGAATATGCATTAGATGACTTTTGTCCTGTGACATGTCTCAAAGAATATTATTTTCTTCACACAAAGTATAAGGTAACTCATCAAATTAAGCACATTTCTACCTTTTCTGTATTTCCCTTATTCTCTTTTCCAGTTGACAACTGTATCAATAACAAGTAGAACTGCCACTGTCATGGCGTGAATACCCCCACATACCACTTTGTCAGAATCAACAGTGGTCATTTTAGAGCTCAAGGACAAACTCCCTGCCAAATTTGAGGTTACTAAGCCAGTGCATTGATAAGTTATGTATTCTCCATGATCAAATGTGAAAATGTCAAAATCAATACACTGCGAACAAGTATTCTTAAGCATTTGAGCAGACAAGCTTATTAAAGTAAAAATCCCTGTGACCTTGACCTTTGACACAGTCACCTTTAAATCAATAGGAATTATCTACTAGTTATAAACAACCTCAATACCAAATATGAAGACTGTTGACCAAAGCATTCTTAATCAATTGAGTGAAAAAGCTTTTTTAGTCAAGACCCCTGTGACCTTGACCTTTGACCCAGTGCCCTCAAAATTAATAGGGGTCATCTACTAATCATGACTAACCTCCATGCCAAATATGAAGACTGTGGGTCAAAGGAATCTCAAGTTATTGGGCGGACAAGCTGTAGTTAGTCAAGGCCCCTGTGACCTTGACCTTTGACCCAGTGACCTCAACATCAATAGGGGTCATCTTCTAATCATGACTTACCTCCATGCCAAATATGAAGACTGTGGGTCAAAGGATTCTCAAGTTATTGGGCGGACAAGCTTTTTTAAGTCAAGGCCCCTGTGACCTTGACCTTTGACCCATGGCCAGTAACCTCAAAATCAATAGGGGTCATCTACTAATCATGACTAACCTCCATGCTGAATATGAAGACTGTGGGCCAAAGGAATCTCAAGTTATTGGGCGGACAAGGAAAAACAGACGGACGTCCGGACGGACAAGCTGATTCCAGTATACCCCCCCCCTTACAACTTCGTTGTGCGGGTGGTATAATTATTCTTTTTATTCATAATGTGTCCATATGTGTCTGTTAGTTACGGTAAAACTCCCATTTATATCGGATCTTTTTAGACACTTACTCCGAATGCCACAGTACAAAATATGTCTGCAGCAATTTGTATCATTTTCCCCAAAATACCCGAAATTATGGAAAGGTCCGGATTTATCCGAATCTGTATACACTTATACATTTTTTAAGTGTTTACTACAGTAGTAGATATTGTCATCTACAATTAAATTGTCAGACTGTTAGATTACAGCTTTTTAGTCCTTATTACAGATATCTCACCTCTTTTTCTGAATGTTAATATTTATAACTATATAACTTGACAATTCTTTGAAACTTTTGTTGTTGTTGTTGTTGTACACGACTTCCCACTTCTGGTTATCGTTGTCATCAATTATGAAAGGTACCAGTGTAAACTGAAGACTTTCTTCTAGTTCCTTCTTTTATTATCAGATGTACAAAAATGTGCATACAAGCAAATTTCAAAGGAAATTACAAATAATTGAATTACAGAACAATAAAATTACACATTTCATCCAATTCATCAATGGAATTTACCGAAATACAAAATTTTTCATTTTTAGGTCCCCTGCCCCCTTAATTTAGTCGCTTAAAGTCTGCGCATGCGTCGATTATCGTTTGTCTCCGTGGCGTCTGTTATCGTCTGCTATTCTATTGTACCGAATGGTTCCGTAACGTACGCGATGTTCAAGTTTGATAGATCTAGTGCCACCAGGAGTTTTACAAGATGTAGTCATGAGTGAAATTTTTATGAGTGCATTTCAAACATGATATTCACAAACACAAAGAAAACAGCTTTTGTTGATACATGTGCCTACAACTAGTTAAATATTATTTTCTATGAGTAATTTTAGCTTATTCCATAGTAGGGGCATAATGCATTTCTTCACTTTAATTCTGATTACATGTAGCTCTACAGTAGGCTTTCAAGAGTTGGTGAAGAATTCAAAGAGTTTACAAAAATAAAAACATTATTATAATACGTTACTTTCATGAAAATCATGGATTTGATACAATATCATGGACATAATATTAAAAGTATGACTGTATCATGTACTGATCCACTGTGTTTTTTTTTTTTTGTTTTTTTTTTTTTTTTTTTTTTAAAGATATGCCAGTTTTATACATTTTTAACTTTTGTCCATACCAGTTTTATACATTTCTAACTGTAATTTTTGCCCAAACTTTTTCAGGCAACCACTTATAGAAATTTAACAACCAAAGTATCTATTATAGTTCATGTACGCTCGTATATAAGTAAACAAGTATACATGCAAATATTTAATCACTAATGTTAGGGTTACACTGTAGGCGTGCCAATGAAAAATGTCTCTCGTTCTTATTTTGGGAAGATAATGTGAAAAAGGGAGAATAATTTAAGCAGTTTTGAGTAGATTCCCCAATTTAACTAAACTTTTTAAAACTTGCCAAGAGCCCTCAACATGAATACTGTTTTAATCAACTTGGGTACAGTAAATTGGGAAGTATTAAAAACCTACCATTCATTTCAATATACCCCAATAGAAACTATGAGATCCAGAGCTCTGATATTGGGGTATATGTCAATTTTGTTTGAAAAAGGCATGAAGTATGTTTTAAAAATCATTATCTAAGGAAACGGTAGCATAAAATCTAAAAAATTTTAAAAAGGTATGCATTTTAGATTCAAATTACCCAAGAAATTTTACAAAGTTATGACAATTAGGTTCAAGTAAGAAAGGGGCTGAGCAGGTGATCAAGCTATGGCCTTCATGCCTCCTAAGTTGCAATAACTGTTACAGAGATGTATGATTATCGTCGAGGACATATAAATGGAAACATTGTATATATTTTGTGCTGAGATGTTTGTTTTCATCTTGTAATTTTTCAGGTAAGGTCATTGTTCAATGATTGATGTACAAGGACTGGGAAAAGTCCTTTCCTATGCAGTAACAAGTTAAAACATGTAGAGTTCTGGCAAATCATAAACAAAGGGCAAAGAAAAAGGTACATATAGAAAGTCACGAGACTGCAGAAATAATTGGTCTGGATCTGCAAAAAGCATGGGAGCCTGACATGCGGGTTTCCGAAATGCTATCTAAATTTCACCAAAAGGCATTAAAGTTACAGGAATATTTTGAGATGATGATAGTACCACAGCTTTGCAAGAATAAGGCTTTCAGTACCTCACAGAGTAGTCAAAAAAAGCTGCATAAAAAATAATGTTAAAAAATCCTGACAAATAAACTTTATACAGGTTGAAAAAGTAATTTTAGTGTTAACAACCAGAATCGAATTAAATTAAACTTAAAGAAAATGGATTTAACACTCGCAGTTTCACAGCACAAACATGATCCTGTTTTATATTCAGTCGTGGAAAATGGATGCCCTGTGGTATGTCATAGTTTTGGATATTGTGATGACACAATGGGTGTAGAATTTATTTAGAAAGCCCTTCAGCCAAATACCTCGGCACTGCTAATATGGAAAACCACTATCAAGACATAAAACTTAAAAACAGGCTCTGCAGGAAAGTGGGTTTTCTTTGTACAAAAAAAACTCTTAGATATAATTGAAGTGCAAAATTGGGTAGTATTCAGGCAAATTAAAAGCTTAATCAAATATATTCACCAGCAAGGCTCCTAAACAATTGCATCTCTCTGGTTTCTGGCCTTAATTTAAATTACAGAAGTCGCTCAGAAAAATCTTTGATAAAAAATACTATTCTAATTGTTAACAAAATTTTTTGCTACTTATAAGGGGATTTAATTTTCACAATAAGCAACCTACTTAAAACACACAAAATAATCAAAACATGTGCCTTTACGGAAGATGTTTGTCAGGTAAACTATTTAAAAAAAAAACTCACTTTCCTTAGGTTAAATATTTTACAGGAAAAGTAAACATTATTGATAAGGGACTGTATTCCCCAACGACATATAAAATTTTTACTGACGGGGATTCCCCATATTGCATGGAATGAGTAACATTGATAGTTAAGCTGATACATTACATTATTTTGATGTAAAAATATTATGTAAAAGCGAGAGTTAAAGAAAAAAGTTACAAAAACCGCTTTAAAAGGA
The DNA here is from genome assembly GCF_026571515.1 of Ruditapes philippinarum. NCBI lineage: Eukaryota > Metazoa > Mollusca > Bivalvia > Venerida > Veneridae > Ruditapes > Ruditapes philippinarum. Next base: position 35,420 of record NW_026854796.1, on the reverse strand, counting down.
GTTTTTTTCTTAAGTAATGTAGACAAACTTATGTTTGTTACTATTTTATCACACATGACAAAATCGCATTCAAGTTATTGATAAACCGTAATAAGATTAAAATTGAGTCAAAATAAAAAGTTATATCGACCAGCACAATATAAATTTGTTTGTCAAAAGGATGCTTCAAAGTTAAGGAATTTAATAATGATGGTGTGTCGCAGCCGAAGATATACCCTTTAAAGATATTTGTGGTGGGATTTACATAATTGGTCCGAGTGAAGAAGACTATTATAAAAATTTTTACGAAACATAAAAATAAAAGATTATGGGGAAAATAATTTATTGGGCCTTTTAAGGGTTTACTTTAAGGACGTCGAATTTAAAAAAAAAGGGGAAAACAACACAAAAAAAAAAAAAAAGAAAAACGTTTTTTTTTTTACAGTTTTTATAGGTACATATTTAAATCTTCTAATAGCATTTTGGCAATGAAATTTAAGTATTTTGTAATCGGAAATTAAAAAACTACTTTGTTTTAAAATTTTTGGGCTAAACTCTTTTTTATGAGAAATTGTGAATTTCCAAACCTTAAGGTGCGTTACTTTCTTCATTTTGTGAAAGCCTTTAACATGAATCTGAAACATTATTTGTGGTAAAAATTTTTCAAAATTCGAATGATCGATTTTGTATGTTTTTTTGTCCTTTTGTTTAGTTTCAAAGAGCCACGAAGTGAAATAATGAAAGGGCTCGGCGGTTTGGTTAGGTGGGGGGGTTTTTTTTGGTGTTCACACAAGGTGAAATATATTTCGATCGTTGTACAACTAAACTAAAAGCAAATATTTTTCCTTTTATTATATGCAAAGAAAACGTTTGTTTATTGTGAAAGAAAGACATTAAACCTAATAACTGAATGAAAGCCGCGCGCCAAATAATAATTCAACCCGTGACGTCATTAAGTTGGTACCCAGGTGTTGGGGAGTTCTGTGCACGCTCTGGTTTTGGTGGGGTCACTTCGGAAAAACGTAAGGGGGGCTTTAAATTTTCAAAAGACAGTGTGAAATTTATCAAAGTTGGTAATTTTCATTGTTTTTTAAACAGTAAAATTACCCAGTTTTAAGTTCACTGATATATTTCTATAAACCACCGAAAAGCATGTAATAAAATATTATATTCTTTTTTGTATGGGTATGGTTTATAATGACGTTGAACAATTAATGTTCAACACATAATTACTTTAGGTCATTTAAAAGAGCAAATGCAAACGTAAATGAAACAATGGGGAACTCAATATAAAAGTTGATCTGTTTCTAGGAACAATAGCTAATCGCCAACGAGGCCACGGATGCGGCGCCCCAAGGAGCAAATAGGTTATTTGCGTCATTGGCGCCGGCATCCGTGACTCGTCGGCGATATTTAAAAGCCAGAAAAGAATGGAGCGGCGTTGCAGGTCTCCCCAATTGTTTGCCTATACAGAAATTAACTTTTCTTCTTGTAATGTCGGGTGAAGTGTGTTTCGTGCGAGCATTACAGTGAATCAAGGTGGTCCCGCGGTAAAACCGTATTATGCTTCATATAGTTCTTTAATGGAATATACTCTTTATGTTATATTATTATTGGAACTTATTGCCTAAATGCTTCGAAGATCTATATATATTTATATTAGAATCAATGATATAATTAGAGCTAAAATAAATTTTGGATGCATGCCTCAAAACCCCCAACACCAACATCACCCATATCCTTAAATTTCTCAAATTTCTAGAATATTTGACGGTAGGAAACGGGTAAAGGGAGATAAATAATGGATGAAAAAAAATAGAGTTGTCGCTGGCACCATCTATCTAAATGGCAAGAAATTGTTTTTGTCATCCACGTCAGTAAAGTTTAATGTTGTTTATTAACAACCAAGTTTAAAAACGTAAACAGTAACGCAACTGTGCATGTATATGTATAGGCGATTTGACCCTGACATATTTTTTAAAACAGGAAAGGTCCCCGAACTATGATACAAATTTAATGCAAAGTACATCGCTTTAATCAAAAAGACCGTTAAGACACGAGAAACGAAAAATAGCCCCCATCCGCTCTAAATATTTACAATCTTTGTGTTTTGAAATTAAAGCCTCAAAGACTAATAATTATACATTATTTACAATGTCTTTGACATTAAACCAATCAAAGAAGTAATTTATTAATCAATAATTCGGTTGTGTTGAAATGCCGCAGTACTTTCTTGGCCACACACTGTTACTATTTTTGTTATAACAGTTCGGAAAAATGGATAATGAAATTTCATTTTATTTTTTTTGATATTGATCTTGACTTTCTTTGTTGTACAGATAATATCGTCGACTATACTTCACTGGAAGAAATACGACTTCATGCGTCAACCACTTATTTGCGAGTCAAGCAAGACTCTCTTTTCTCAGTTAAAAGTTCATGATCCGTATGAATGCCAGCAAGATTTTGTTTCATGGCAACACAGCTGCATCGGTTAGCTCATTCAAACCGGACAGTCATGAATGTATTGGATGCCAGGAATGTAGGATTTGGGGAATATTACGATGAAACCCATGCAATAAATTATGCCATCAAGACCAAAAAACAAAAGTGCAGGTAGGGAGAAGTTTGATTACAAAAATATCCTGTTTTAAATAGCTTTGTTTATTAATTAAGATTTTTAAAAATATCTCTATTGTACTTTTACTGAGTATTGCTTAATTTTAATAACCGGTACAAAAACGACCATGCAACGCGGGAATCGCCCTGACATATTGTTTGGAAATAGGGTTTTGGGTGATCACAGATCACAGAATACAAAATCGAATCTGTAACAGAATCAGAGAAATTGTGTTTTAAACGGTAGGCTCGGGAATATGTACTTTTTTACGAAAATTTATACACTTTATATTCAGAAAAAAACCACAACACAACAACAACAAATAGCCGAAACGGAAAAACGACCGTGACACAAATATCCCAGACATATTGTTTAGGATAGGGCGTTTGGGTCCTCATATTGTTTAAGGAAGACCCTTCAGACTAGTACAGAATCGAATTTGCAAACGGAATCAGACAAATGGTGTTTTAAAAACATTTGGCTTAAGAATATGGTGTTTTTTTTTTACACTTTTATATACAGACAAAACAAAAAAGCCAGATATAAAAGAGCCATGTCACGCAGAAATCTATCGGATATATTGTTTGGGTTAGGGCTTTGGTCCTCATATTATGTGAGGAAGACCTACGAAACTACTACAAACTGAAATCTTCAAACGGAAATCAGTCGAACGATTTTTTAACTGTGTTGGCTCGAGAAAAAGATGTTGATTTTCTTTAAAAATTTTCGACATTTTATAAAAAAGGAAATAACAAAAAACAACAACAACAAAAAAAGAAAAAAAAAAAACAAACAAACAACAAAAACAACATATCATGCAGGATTCTCTCGTATATATCACTTGGATTATGTGATATATATATCATGTCTTATATCATGTAAACTAAACCCTTAAATCTAATACAAAACGAATGTATGTATGCATACTAAATATGTATGCAAGTCGATGTTTGTGATTGAATATAATTTGATGAACGGGAGGGACAATTTTTATCGGCTGAAAATGAGTGACCTTTAACTTTTGAATGGTTAAGTTTTAAGCGCGTATATATTTCATCTAATTGTCGATTATGGTGATATGATACTAGTTTTGGGCGGTACCTTGTTTATTTCTATATTGTTTATTTCACAGTGTTCGTTCCATAATCTATATTCTTTCTTACTATCATTTTTGTATTTTCTGATCACAAGATCAGTAAATACATAGCTAACATCCACGGTCTAACACAAATTTTCCTAAGAGACCTAACAACGCAAAGAAGTTCTCACTCAGAACTGCTTAAAAAACCAGCAATTTAAAAATAAAGAATAATTTTTAATGTATGCATTTAACGAATTACAGTGCATTAAAAGTTTAGAGTAGTCAATAGAAATATGAGGTTACGATCACAAATTTCGCGGATGAATATCTTTTTTACCCAATGAAAAATGTTCGGCTATTTTTCGTAAAGCTTAATCAATGAAAATGCTATTTTTAGTTATGTCGATTACCGAATACTCCAGAGCGTAGTACACAAATAAATCTGACTGTCGAGTAGTGGAATATATACATGCCGTACTGTTTTGGCGAGAAAGATTTTCGCTAAATTATTTTCATCAGTGTTAAACAACAGGTTTATAGTGAAGAAAATACCTCGAAATTAGTAAGGATTACAAACACGGAATGGGAAATTCTCAATTTAGAATTACAATGTATTTGTTATTATTCAAAGGTACATATGTATTACTTCACCGTGGTGCAGAGGTAGCGCGCTCGTTTTAGGGTGTGAGAGGCCCAATGTTCAAATCCTAGTCGAGGATTTGAAGTGTCTTTTTTAAGGAAGTAGCCACGATATGCAAGGATAAAGTATGGCTGTCATAAAAAAATGAAAATGATTTTTTGATGCAACTCTAGTCCATGCAAAATTCCATATGTATCAATCTCAAACTGATATAGACGCAGTCGCTGCGTAAGATTAATTAATTATAGTATATAAAAATAAACTTATATAGGAAAATACATACAGATAGTCAGTATGATTTAGATTGCAAAGATCAGAAAATACCACAGAGGTTGCAGCCCTTTGATTCTATTAATTATACTGTATGCTTCTTTTATACTAAGTGCTATGTCTGATGGGATGCCATCAATGCTAGCACTTTTTGCGCATTTATCGGTTTCTTCATTCCCGACAAGACTGGGTACCCGTATTAGCATTTACGGAACCCTTCCGTTAGATCTGTGACCTTTATATTGATGTGAAAAATATACTTTAAACTAATACAGTCTACTTGATCTTTACCTTTTTAAGTACAGTTGAGTTCACACTGAGGTTACATAAAGTGAATTTGGAGTGCCCTAGATGTGCATTCTAGTGCACTTAAATGTGCACTTGATGTGCTTTTTGAAGTGCACTTCATAAGTATAAAGCAGTTACCTTTTATCTCAATAAATAATAATTAGACTTTTGCAAAAAAAGTAGATATCTGTATAATAGTTTTTCATTATAAATATCAAAGTTGTAAATATATCAAATAATTATAAATTTAATTTAATAAATGCATGATAAATAAACTGTTATACAATTAATATTTAATATGGTTCTGTTGTATAATAACATAACATAAAATTTATGTTATGTTATGTTATGTTATGCTATTGTATAATAATCTAGTAATGAAATAGATAAATGTGAAATGCTAGTTAGACAAAATTCAGTCATTTTTGGGGCGAATTATACCAATTAGTTGTTTTTGATCTTTATTTATGGTTGTTTTAGTTTAAGGTTATGAATTTAAGTATGAATAGCCTGTTATACATTAGAGAATTAATATGTTTTAATTGGCCTAAATTTGGTCAATTTTATCTGATGGTCTCTCTAACCTTTACCTAGATTGACGTAAGATCTATATAAATGATATATTTTATTCTGAAAATAAATAATTATATATAACGGTGGTATGTGTATAATGTGGATTTAGTATCGATAAGTGTTGATTAATCGCCTATGGTGAACTTAGAATGTTTAAGTTTACATGGATATTAACAAAAGATTAAAAAATCTTTCAATTCCTTTTTTTTGAGACGAGAACAGTCTTTTTTCTTCCTTTCTTTCGTGCATTGTTACCTATGCAATATGATTATTATGCCCCCTTCGAAGAAGAGGGGGTATATTGTTTTGCTTATGTCGGTCTGTCTGTCGGTCCGTCGGTCTGTCGGTCGGTCCGTCGGTAGACCACATGGTTTCCGCTGATTATCTTGAAAAGTATTCATCACAAAGTCTTTATATTTCACACTGTGATTGGTCATAACTAGTAGATGACCCCTATTGATTTTGGGGTCACTAAGTCAAAGGTCAAGGTCATAGGGACCTTAAATGTCAAAATGGTTTCCGCTGATTATCTTAAAAAGTATGCATCACAAAGTCTTCATATTTCACACAGTAATTGGTCATAACTAGTAAATGACCACTATTGATTTTGGGGTCACTAGGTCAAAGGTCAAGGTCACAGGGACCTTAAAATGTCAAAATGGTTTCCGCTGATTATCTTGAAAAGTATGTATCACAAAGTCTTCATATTTCACATAGTGATAGGTCATTACTAGTAGATGACCCCTATTGATTTTGGGGTCACTAGGTCAAAGGTCAAGGTCACAGGGGCTTTAAATGTCAAAATGGTATCCGCTGATTATCCTGAAAAGTATGTATCACAAAGTCTTCATATTTCACATAGTGATTGGTCATCACAATTAGATAACCCCTATTGATTTTGGGGTCACTAGGTCAAAGGTCAAGGTCACAGGGACCTTAAATGTCAAAATGGTTTCCGCTGATTATCTTGAAAAGTATGTATTACAAAGTCTTCATATTTCACATAGTGATTGGTCATAACCAGTAGATGACCCCTATTGATTTTGGGGTCACTAGGTCAAAGGTCAATGTCACAGGGACCTTAAGATGTCAGAATGGTTTCTGCTGATTATCTTGAAAAGAATTCATCACAAAGTCTTCATATTTCATATAGTTATTGGTCATAACTAGTAGATGACCCCTATTGATTTTGGGGTTACTAGGTCAAAGGTCAAGGTCACAGGGGCCTTAAATGTCAAAAGGGTTTCCGCTGATTATCTTGAAAAGTTTTCATCACAAAGTCTTCATATGTCACCTAGTTATTGGTCATAACTAGTAGATGACCCCTATTGATTTTGGGGTTACTAGGTCAAAGGTCAAGGTCACAGGGGCCTTAAATGTCAAAAGGGTTTCCGCTGATTATCTTGAAAAGTTTTCATCACAAAGTCTTCATATGTCACCTAGTTATTGGTCATAAGTAGTAGATGACCTCTATTGATTTAGGGGTCATTAGTTCAAAGGTCAATGTCACATAAGCCTTAAATGTCAAAATGGTTTAGTTTGATTTTGCCATAATTAAACACTTCCATGTACCCATTTTTGGCAAGTTTCTGTAATTAAATTACCAATTATGTGAGTCAATGGCTAGAAATATATGTGTCGTTCGACATTCTTGTTTATATGAGTTTATGATAATTGCAAACAATATTTTAGTGTTCTTTTTTCTTTTTGTTTTGTTCTACTTGCAGTGAAATTTATTGCACCAATATCCAGGAAATACGAAATTTACATTGCCTACTTATAAACAAACAAACAAACAAACAAACAAACAAACAAACAAACAAACAAACAAACAAACTTACAAACTAACAAACTTACAAACTAACTAACAAACAATTAAACAAAAACAAAAAAAACAGAACTGCATACTAGTGAAAAAAAAGTTGCAAAAGTAATATAATCATGTATTTGAATATTTTCTTTAGAATGTTTTATTATCTAAATGTGTTAAAACTGACAAGGCATATTTGTAAAATCTATAATAGAATAAATATATATTTTCCAGGTCAAAAATTAAAAGATGCTGCAAATTTTTATACAGAATGACAAGAAATGTGAATAATTATTCTTTCTAGAAAAGTAAATACTGATATGGATTTTAAACCAGTTTTTATTACTAAGTTTAGAAAATTACAATTCAGAGACAATATTATCTACAAAGCATTTATGCCTTAATAATTTTTTTTTTATATTTGACTGTACAAAAATTATATTCATTTATTTATGTCTTACATGTATCTAAAAAACAACAACAGGGAATTTCAAATAAATATTTATACTTATAATCTGCATTTTTATTATTTTCCCATGAAAACAAATAGCTTTACACAGCATTACTTGAGACTTTCCTTTTCTATAAAAATATTCCCTTTATGTATTAAATGTTTAATATTGAAATTGTGAATAAAGTTATCAAATGTTTTTATTTCATGGAACAATTTTAGTTATGTAATATCTCTTTAAAAATATACATATATTAACATATATCATCAAAATAATATTTTAACTTAGATATAAATCTACCCTTGATTTGTTTGAGCTTAATGAAAAAATTTAAGTTGTTTCGAACTAAATTATTTTGGCCAGACTTATCACGTTTATTTGCCCATTTGTTTGTTTATTGTGCATGCTGTTGCTTTTTGCAACAATGTTTGAGAGAAAATGTTTCATTGCATCAGTATGTGAATTTCAGTTATAAAATTAAAAATGTCACATCTCGATAGTGATAGAAACCGTATAACTGATTGTCTAAGTAGATGGCATTTGGATAGATTGTATGTTTCTGAGTTTTTTAATCAGGTTTCTCATATTCCTCAATTTGCCGAAGGAACTAATAAAATCTGAAAATACAATGGGAAAGTTTCTTGATGTTTTGTATTAACATGTACTTTAGATTACGTTTATTACCAGCATCCACTTCAACGTTGCAGTTATATGCACAATTACTTAGTAGGGCATTCATATCAGTGGATAGCATCCGCAATTATATTTTGGGTGCTAACATTTACATTTGTTACATGGTTATAGTAATGACCATATAAATTCTTATTTGCTGAATTTATCTTTAAGGGGAATTAATCGTTTGCATCATAGATCTGTAACTCGTGCATTACCCATTACTTTAGACATTTAATGCAGCATACATGATTCTTTAGATTGTTCAGACCAAGATTATATCGTTTACTGGTGTTTATTTTTATTTGCTTTCTTTTTAGTGGTCAGGAAATCTAATTTAGTTCCTACAAATTCATCATACATTGTCAAAGGTAAATATTTAAGCACCACTTGTATCAAATATGTTGGTAATTACATTTTAGTACATTTTAATTAGTCGAAAACCATTCAATTTGGAGAAAGGGAGGTAATTAGATTGAAAGAATTAGAGTTATGTCCAGTGTATGCTTTTGAATTAATGACAGGTTTAAAATTTCATAGAATTATTTATCTTTCTATTTAAACGATGGGTCGTATATATCGTATTGTCTGTTTCAAAAGAAATTACGACTTTGCATTGAAAATATTGTGTTAAATCTGGATTTATTTTCCACTCATTCATTTAGAAGGGGTTTTGCAACACTAGCTTTTCGTTCTCATGGTTCTAACATTTCTCAAAAAAGTATAAAATTAATTAGTGAATGGAAATCAGTTGCCTTTTGTCATTATTTAGAATTATATTGGTCAGATAAAGTACATGTTTTGTCGAATATGTTTGAGACAACTTTTTAATTCAGAAAATTTGATGACTGATATTAAAAATTACTTTTTTAAATCAATTAATGTACATCTCTTTTATAACAGATGTACGAGTTCACTTTCTGAGTGATTCAATTGCCAATATGGTTCACTACAGTTGTCCTGTTTAGAGGGTACACTTTACAAATGATGACAGATAAAATAAATGCGGATAAAGCTCCGTATGGAGCCAATAATATTAATTCGAAAGAAAATTTATCAGTTCATGATATAGTTAGGTTAACAAATGAATTACTTAATGTTATTTGGATTCACAACCCTTCTACACATATCATAGTATCTAGTATTTTACCTAGACCTGTTGATTTTGATGTCACAAATGAAAAGGTTAAATTGGTTAATGAAAGATTACAACTAAAATGTAAGGAAAGAAATTGTCAGCTTTTTAATTCGTATGGACCGATCCTCTTTAAGGGTCGTCCTAAAAGGAATCTTTATGCTGTTAGGGATTGGGGACTATATCTTAATTTTGTTCTCAAAAGTTTTTTCATCAATACCGTATCACATATTTTAAGGGCAAGTTTGCCATGTAAAATAGAGATTGTCATTTTAAGAGGTCGACAGGCGGCGCATACATGATAAAGTTGTATATACTAGTACATGTAGTTAAATGTGTTTATATTTCAATTTATTATATTCATATTATTTGAATATTAATCATATGTTAGTGTGGTCAGGCAAATGAATGTTGACATGCAGGTTATTTTAGTCACATGTTTTCAAAGGTTTTAATGGATAGTAGTTATGCTCTTGAATTTTGATCTCCTACGTGACATCTTGTCTTTATGTCAATGTTAACATTTATTTGTTGGTCATCTTTGCTTCATTTGTCTGATCAATGTTCTAAACTTATCTAATGACACGTTATTTGTTTATATATTTTAGAATTAGTTCCAGAATCTGTCCCCAGACAGATGTCTTGTAAGTTTATATAGAATTATTGTTGTTATAATTGTGCTTTTTAAAAGTGACATTACCTTCTAGTTGAATTTAGCGTTATTTTTTAAGGTTTTTTATTATTATCTGTTTTGTTGTGAAAATTATGGAACTTGATTTATCCTGCACCTTTGCTTGGATATATTTACTATTAATTTATAGTAACTGTGACAGTCAAATGTCAATTTATCATGTTGATGGGAGATAATGTCACTTAATTTTTTTTGTGAATGAAAAATTGCTTGTTTTTTTTTGCTTTTTTAAACTTTTATTTGCTAGCTTTATATCAATTACCATTTTATTTTTGCTGCTTAGTTTAGTTTTTGGCTGGGTTTGGCGGAATTGTTGTTTTCACTTATGATTTGCCCATCAATATGACTTACTTTCTATTGTATACTTTGTTTGCATTCTTAGTCATATTATCATTTCTGATTCTTGTATTTTTGACGTGTCTGATTCCTCAGTAAAAGTGTTAATATTATTATGCTTCCTTGTTTTTAGTCCTTTCTTTTCTTGACTTAAGTCTGTGTTTAGACAGTACTTTGCATTACTTGAATATCCTGTGCTAGAATACGATTTAACGTTTTAAAATTAGAGGATATTCAAAGTCAACTGGAATGCAGTTGATATATATGAAATTTATAACAGTTTTATATATTTTGTAATATTTTTATACCAGCAAGAGTTACCTCTTTTTATATTCTGCTTTCGTGAAATTAGCTCCGCCTTTTAATTTTCGACTTTTCCGTGATAATGCCATATATGGTAGTTGCGAAATCGTTTACAACTGATAATCGTGTTACATGTAGAATGTAAAATAATAAAAGAAAAGTGTAGTGTTGTGAACCTGGGAGTGTTAACTGATGCAGTTACACTCTCAAAGTCATGATGCGACAGCATTAAAGGTGTTGTGTATGTTCTATCGTTTACATTTCTACATGTCGCTAATTTGAAGTTATACATTTCTAAATTCAGTTTGCAATTTATCTAAGTTGCTTTCATTTTATCAAATCGAGATTATCAAAACGCTTAATACCAGAGATGTTTGAAGTTGGCGGCCTAGCGACCCAGCTGCCTAGCGATGTGAGGAACCATTTGTATGTGTTGTATTTTGCTTGTAAATGTATATAAATGTTTAATTTATTATCATGAAACACATGAGTGCCAATATATCGTTCTTGCTATTGCTGTATTCAAACACTTGATTCCTATGGTTTTGTATATATAGACATTCCCAGAATAAATGTACAGTGTCTTTGCTTTCTTATTACAATTATCAAGGTATTGCTTCCATTTTCGATCTGCATCGATAATGACATATTTATACCTAAACATTGCATGAACAAAGGTAAAAAACACTTTTTTGACACAAAGGTGCCAATATTTTAAATAGAATCTAATTTTATATCCGTCCTATTTTTTTCTTACATCTTTTAAAAATAAAAATAACTTGCAGATGAAATAAATATCTTTACAACCATATCATTATGTTATAATAATTATTAAGCGTGTATATTTATAATAAATTAAAGTTTAAGTATGGCGAGTGGTTAGCGATTCGGACTAGTCATCTATGTATCGCTCGCCGTGTGGGCACAAACCCCGTCAGGGCAAGCCATTTTTTTCTTGAGCAAGAAACTTAACACTAAATGAATAATGGCACCGAGACCACGAAACAACGGAACGACGATGGCCAGAGGTCAAAAGTACGATGACGATGATACGATATTATAACCCGAGTTTTCACAATCGTGTGTTTGTTCTCTCTCTCTCTCCCCCTTTCTCTCTCTCTCTCTCTCTCTCTCTCTCTCTCTCTCTCTCTCTCGACTTTTAACTCGTTTAACGTTCTTTCGCGTTATGCGTGTGTCGCGATGGCCCTAATGGGACGTCGTGGAAATCAGAAGAAAACTTTCTGGAACAAATTTTTTCCCTTGTTTAGCGTTTATTTAAGGCACGTTCCACTTATTTCTTTAAGAAAAATGCAAACTACGTTTATTTTATGTACTTGTATTCTGTAACCGTTTTAATCATAAAAAAACAACAATAATTTAGAAATCCGAAAGCTTAATACACTAATATGAAATGCATATACTATTTTAAATACATGTACTAGTATGTCCCTATACTTATTTGAATAAGGGGCATGCCGCTCATTCAGGCAAAGATGTTTTGGCCCAAACGTCATTCATTATCTAATTTTTGTTCAAACTTCTGTTTTACATCGGTTTTTAAAAACCATTTTGTGCTTATATAAAACAATTCACGATGACTGCTTTCTTGTTACTAAACAGTGCTCAAGCCGAAAAAAGATATGGATTTAAGTTCAATATTTGAAAAAAATATAGATCGCGATATTGAAATAAGTCGTGGAATGGTCTGAGTATGTGCTACTGATTCATTTCCGACGGTTTTCATGTTTGTACTATCCTTAGATTTTTTAGGCTGTTCACTTCACAAATTTCGAAGCGTCAGAATAAAAAAAAAGTTCAATATTTTAAAAGATAAAGATCGCGTTATTGAAATAAAACGTGGAATGGTCTAAGTATGTGCTACCGACTCATTTCCGACGGTTTTCATGTTTGTACAAGCCTTAGTTTTCTTAAGAGTGCTAGTCTGCCAGGCTGTTAGGCTGGTAACTTCACAAACTTCGAAGCGTCAGAAAGAAAAAAAAGTTCGATACTTTAAAAGATAAAGATCGCGATATTGAAATAAGACGTAGTATGGTCTAAGTAAGTGCTACCGATTTATTTCCGACGGTTTTCATGTTAATACTATCCTTAGTTTTTTTACGGTGTTAGGCTAAAAGGCTGCAAGGATGTTAGGCTGCTAACCTCACAAATTTTGAAGCGTGAAAATAAAAAAAAATCAATATTTTAAAAAATAAAGACAACGATATTGAAATAAGACGTGGATGGTCTTAGTATGGGCTACCGATTCATTTCCGACGGTTTTCATGTTTGTACTATCATCAGTTTTCTTTAGGTTGATAGGCTTCCATACTGTCAGGCTGTTATCTCAACAAATTTCGAAGCGGCAGAATGAAAATAACTAAAGTTCAATAATTTAAAAAATAAAGATAGCGATATTGAAATAAGACCTGGAATAGTCTAAGTATGTGCTACCGATTCATTTCCGACGGTTTTCATGTTTGTATTATCCTTACTTTTCTTTAGGCTGCTTTGTTCTCCGTTTTTTTTTTTTAAATAAATGTACAGGTACATATACAAACAAAATCTTACATTATCTTATTTTATACTTTTAATCAGCTAAATGTCTATATGTTACCCTAGATAACACCTTATAAAGGAAAAAAAGAACAATCCATATTCGCTGTTTTGCATTTCAATTTTGGTAATAAAAATGTCACAGGAATGTTTCATATGTTCGTATATGTTTCATTTCAGCGTACATAAAAGTGACAGAAGCGAAAACAAGGAGCCATGCACGGGTAAGCATCGCCTATCTAACTTTGTATTCTTTAACGAATTGAAAGTTATGCTCGTTTGTAGAGCTATTTCAACCATGAGTTATCTAGAAATTTAAATAGCTTATGTGGAATCAATGCAGAAATAAAGCACGGAGAGACACTTGAGGTCCTCCTGAAAACCCGTGCCACAATTCATTTTATAGTGTCTATGCGGCTTGAAGCCAGCTTGCCCCTCCCCCACTTCACGAATTAGTAAGTCGAAATTTCGAGTTAATAAGTCGAAATTTCGAGTAAATAAGTCGAAATGTCTTGTAAGTAAGTCGAAATTTTCATTTAATAAGCAAGTCGAAATTTCGAATTATATAACTCAAAATTTTAAGTAAGTGAGCCAAAGTTTCGAGTTAAGTAAGTCGAAATGTCGTGTTAATAAGTCAAAATTGTGTGTTAATAAGTCGACATTTTGAGTTAATAAGTCGAAATTACGAGTAAATAAGTCGAAATTAAGAGTAACTAATTAGAATTAAATTTCGAGTAACGCAAGTCGAAATTTTGAGTTATTTTACTCAAAATTTCGAGTTTGTTAGTCGAAATTTCGAGTTAAGAAAAACACACACCTGACACGTATGCTGTTCCGTATGTATATGATAGGTCAGCATATTTTTGTATTTTCTGATCGCAAGATCAGTAAATACATAGCTAACATCCACGGTCTAACACAAAATTTCCTAACAGACCTAACAACGCAAAGTAGTTCTCACTCAAAACTGCTTAAAAACCAGCAATTTAAAAGACAGAATAATTTTTAATGTAGGCATTGAACGAATTACAGTGCATTGAAAGTTCAGATTAGTCAATAGAAATATGAGGTTACAATCACAAATTTTCGCGGATGAATATCATTTTAATCAATGAAAATGCTATTTTTAGCTATGTCGATTACTGAATACTCCAGGCGTAGTACACAAAATAAATCTGACTGCCGAGTAGTGGAATATATACATGTCGGACTGTTTTGGCAAGAACATTTTCGCTAAATTATTTTTATCAGTGTTAAACAGGTTTATCGTGAACAAAATACCTCGAAATTGATAAGGATTACAAACACGAAATGGAAATTTCTCAATTAGAATTACAATGTATTTGTTTTTATTCAGGCTACATATTACGTATTACTTCACCGTGGTGCAGGGGTATCGCGCTCGTATCGCGCTCGTTTAGGGTGTGAGGGCCTAAGGTTCAAAAACCTAGTCGAGGCAACTTTTTTTTGAAGTGTCTCTTTTAAGAGTTGGCCACGATATGCAAGGATAAAGAGTGGTGTCATAAAAAATGATTTTTGATACATCTCTAGTCATGCAAAATTTCCATAGTGTACCAATCTCAAACTGTTATTAGAAAAAAATCTTAAACGCAGGTCTAACTTCGCTGCGTAAGATGAATTATAGTATATATAAAATAAACTTATATAGGAAAATACATACAGATACCCTTTGATTTAACATATACATTGTACCGATCGTTACGGACTTGTCCCCTCTCTTTAATCAGGAACTATTCCATTCTTAGTTAAAAGGAGTTCTGGTGCCAATTATAGCATAGCTCGTTTCTGGTGTCCTGCATTGAAAGGGTTTTTGGGGCCCCGCCCAAAAAGGCGACCCCTTTAAGAATAAAAAAAGGAAAAAATTGAATTTTGGGCCCTTTTTCGTCTTCTTTTAAATGGGCCGATTTTCCAAAACTGGTACGGGAAAAAATAAAATTTGGGGGATATGTAAAAATAAAAAAGCGAACTGGAAAATTTTCCCGCAATGAAAAAAAATTATTCAAATAAAATTACCCTATTCGTCACTTTTCCCCCCGCTTTTCCGGTTTTTTTTTAATCTTTTGGGGTTTATTTGTATATTTTACGGGTAATGAAACTTGTACCTTATATAAAATTGCCCTCAATGTTTAAAAAGTCGAAAATCAAATTTATAAAAATTTTTATTTTAATAAAACCCCTTTTTTCCCGGTGGCCCCAAAGGTGACAAGTGTTTTTGTTTTTATTTATCCCCCTGGCAACGGGAATTTTAATGTCGTCCCCACCCCTTTACAAAAGTGGGGCGAAGAGAGTTACTAAGTCGTGGGAACCAAGATAGCTAAGTCGTGGCCACGAAGATAATTAACCAATCAAATACACTATATATTTATGATTTTTTTTAAACTTAACAACATTACTTTTACATGCAACATTTATCTATTGAAAATACTGAAGATGTTCATTTGATATTGTCTTTAAGATCATATTAGAAAGTCACCTTCCAAGGCCCATCAGACATTAATTTTTGACTATTGCTTCTTGGTTGGCGCAAGTTAGTGATCGAAATGGTCAGTTTGTACGTAATTACGGCATGTTAAAAAACCTTGTTTATACGATAACATGAGAAGGAATAAGTCCTGGTTTATTTTATTTGTAAGGGGCATTGCACATGTACAGTAATTTAGCCTTTGTCTGATGGATAAGCAATGGTAATGTAACCCAGAAAGATAATTGCACCTGATCAGTAGATAACATCTAATAATTTCGAGGTCATTGGGTCAAAAATCAGGGTCACAGTGACGCTAAATGTAAAATTGTTGACAAGTCAATAAGTTGTATAAATGGCACTTTTACATGCTGGTGAAGAAGGGGCATTCTTGTACTAAAGCACATGTCTAGTTACTTAGGGTAATTGTTGACAAGTCAATAAGTTGTATAAATGGCACTTTTACATGCTGGTGAAGAAGGGGCATCCTTGTACTATAGCACACAGGGCTGGGAATCAAAACTGCTTCGTATCCTACAAAATGTAAACAAACGCCGCCATCTTGGTACGAAAAATGTATGTTTTTGTTGATAACTCTTTTTGTTGGAAATGACTGAAAACCAGATATATGTATTAACACCCTACACTATTTTATGCTTCGTTCGGTTTATGTTGCTTAGACAACTAATTTGTAAAACATAAGTTATAGCGAACTTGCGTCTCGAAGCGGAGCAGAATTTTTATGAAAATGTGTGGTTACGACGCAGTTCATATTGCTTTATCTATCGTTTCTCCTTCAAATCAATTAAATACTCGCTTTCAGAGTTCACCATAAACTTCAAAACATAATTTTGCATCATTTACTAAATTTTCATTAAAAAGAGATGTTTATTTTCCAAGAAAATAATGATTTTTACGAAACGATACGACGCAGTTGAAAATAAAATATGATAGGACGCAGTTGTATTTACATTGCAGGCTGCATATTGGTTTTAAACTATTTATATTATGTGCTAGGTATGCTAATAACGTCCAACAACATTTCTTGTTTACAACTTAAGTCAAAAGCAGAGGTCACTCACTGGTTCCATAAAAATGGAAATGCAATACTATTATATTAAGGCTGAACTTTTCGGTCGCATTTAAGTACCTATCATAAGCATCTACAAATTCCGAAAAGCTGTATCAAAAGCAATATACATTGAAACACGTGGTCGCACACCCATATGACAACGTGTTCCAGTTTTGCCTTTGCATGCTTCTAAAATTGTTCCCTTGAGTTCGAAATGGGAGTGATTACTATTTTTGATACACAATTCAATATTCCAGTGTAACCTCTCCTGAACCCTGTACTAGTATTAATCAGGAAATACTTTAAAAAAAGAAAAGAAAAAAAGAGAAAGAATTACAAATTTTGAAAAGGTCTCTTGCTATCGGAAGAGAGCTACGCGCAAATTGCATGCCTACCTTTGTTACTTGTAATTAGCAATAATTTCCGTCAATTCCGTTATTACTTATGGCTTTTACGTGCCGATTTTATTGTATTCTTTTTCTTAATAATCGGTGAGAACAGATGAGCTTTATTATTTGAAACTGAACTTTAAATTTTTAAAATTATATTATAAATGGTTAAGCTACAATCTATTTTTGCAAGTAGGTTATGCGTTCCGTTTAGTCATTTTATATTCAGCGCCGCGGAACTTTACCTCTGATTTTGTCGTATTACATTTCTTTATCACCGATGAGGAAAGGTCTACGGAATGTATTTTCTCTAATTGCACTTAAGTATCATTCTTCTCCATTAAAAAACTTTAAATTTTCAAAATCGAGTTACATATGATACAACTACAGATTATTTTGTAAAGAATGTGTCCGTTTTGCAAAGGTATATTACGCTGTGCACCGATAAATTTGATACAGATATCCTTTCGGCGGCCACCACCTTTTCAAGCATTTTCATAGAGACCCCCTACCTCAAAGTGTCGCCTCTCAGTCCGTATAGGCAGTTACTGGCGATGTTTCAACCCTATGACATTCTGATTTAGTGGTGTGTGACATAAAAGCGCGCGTCAGAGCACGCGATTTCAGGACGTGACGACATGCGCAGGCTGTTATGGTGATGTATGCGCGCTAACTTAAAAAAAAAAACAAAAAAAAAAAACAAAAAAAAAAACCGGAAGTATAAAACGCAGTGCAGCTGTCTCCTAACATGGTTAACTTTGTGTTTGTTCCCCACCTTGACCATTTATCTGTTTGAAAAATATAACATTTTGGCAGGAAAAGTCACGTGACACGCATCTGGTGAGAGAAACATGTTTGGCGGTAGAATTCAAATTTCCAATTTTGTCAAATTCGCACGCAAACACGTCTTTAAATGAAATAGCGGTGTTCGAAATTCGTCCTTGACCTTGATCACGTGACATCCTGTATTATGCCATGCATATGTTTCAATGTTGGAGCCTAATCCAAATTTGAGGAATTAATATGGAATCTACGGAAGCCCAAAAGTGCCACCTTCGCGAATACGTTTTATTACGTGACAGCTGCTGAAAGGATATAGGCAGACATGATCTTTCAACAGTATTGAAGAAGTTTTCACAATATTGAACAGAAAATTTAGGTCAGATTATCGCATCGAATGTTCAACAGACTAGAGACATTGCATCTTAACATACCTTCATACTAAAGTGTGATTTTTTTTTTGATAATGAATTGCCTGAAAACTTAAACAAAGGTTTTCAGAAAATGACTTCACAGAGGATTATCCCCTGTTTACATTGAAATTCCTCTGCTAGTCATACCGAAATAGGAAATTTAAATGTTATTCTCTTTATAATTAATTCAAATATTTATAATCTTAAAACTTCACGCCAGAAGTTAATAAAAAAGCTGCTTATTTGTACAGCTGACTTTAACAAATTTTGTTGAAAAAAACCAAATCAGACAGGTGTGTCCGACCGTGACCGAGCAGTTTATGTTTACTGAATTCAAATCACTTGAACTGAACTGCTATGAATTCGAAAACCACCAGGGACTTTTTATTCTTTCGTGTGGAAAACCTATCAAGCTAGTTTCAAAATGTCGATGGTTCTCTGCAGGTGCAACATTTTGCTTGCCTGAAATAATGCACAAAGGCGCACCTGAGGTCCTCGTCCCTAGAAAAGCTAATGTGTAGAGTGAAAGTTTGAAAACAAACCACAAAAAAACACTCATTACCAAGAACATGCAGAACCACAGTTAACTTAGAGCGTAGCTAGCCAACATGAATTCAAGTTAATAGATTTCCATATTTTTTGCGAAAAAAATTAGGAATAATATTGAACATACAGGAAAATATAAAAAATTATTTCAGATATTATGATCAATTAGGTAACATGTTCATGTTTAACTGAAAAGTAGCTTCCGCAATGTAAACTTTCAAATTAAATGTTATATTGGACATGACACAATGTATTCTAAACAATCAAAAGCAACAGAACATTGCTATACATCGCAAATGATCTGGGTTTTTTTTAACCTAGCGCAAGTGATTATTCCATAAAATAGAAATATTTTGCCAAAATTATCCCTGTTGAAAAGACTGCCAAAATACAACTGCGTCGTATCATATTTTATTTCCAACTGCGTCGTATCATTTCGTAAAAATCATTAGTTTCTAAGAAAATAAACATCTCTTTTTAATGAAATTTTAGTAAATGATGCAAAATTATATTTCGAAGTTTATGGTGAACTCTGAAACAAATATATAATTGATTTGAAGGAAAAAACGATAGATAAAGCAATATGAACTGCGTCGTATCCACACATTTTCATAAAAATTCTGCTCCGCTTCGAGACGCAAGTTCGCTATAACTTTTGTTTTACAAAATAGTTGTGCAAGCAACATATACATATTTTAACATATTTATTTAATGTAACTTTAAGTATGCCATTTTTAAGAATTCTCTCCAGATAAATGTACCATTTGATGTATGTTTAGACCACTTATCTTTGTGCAAAATTTCAGATCATTCGCGGACTTAGGTTTTCCAGAATAATTATTCAAATTGTAAAAAAATGGCTCAAAATGAAAAGCGTTTAAACGTTTTTCACTCAAATCGGGCTAAAAAAAGCACACAAAAATACGATTTTCAATTTATTTCAAAGTATATTTCTTAACTATTTTTGCATATATTTCTGTTTAAAGTGCCCATCTCATTTATGTAGATAATTCAAATGTTATGTGTTTAGGCTTTTAAACCTCAGGGAAGTCCCTTTTAATGTCGCTTTTATTTTGACGTTATGCGACAGTTCACTGGACTACCAGTAATATACTATCAAAGGGCTGCAAGCTCTGTGGTATTTTCTGATCTTTGCATTCTAAATCATACTGTACGTATATCTCTATGTATTTATTTTCCTGTATAAGTTTATTTTCATGTTCTATAATTCATCTTACAGGTCACCAGAGTTTGATACATACGGAATTTTGCATAACTAGAGTTGCATCAAACAATAATTTATGTTCATTTTTAATGATAGCCACACTTTATCCTTGCATATCGTGGCTACTTCCTTAACAAAGACACTTCAAAAGAATTTTTAAAAAATGTTGCCTCGACTGGGATTTGAAATGCAGACCTGTCACACATTAACCCCTGCACCACAGAGAAGTTATACAAACATGCCTGAATAAAATCAAGTCATTCTAAATTTGGAATTTCCATTGCATTTCGGGGTTGTAATCCTTATTAATTTCGAGGTATTTGTTCGGGATAAACTTGTTGTTTAAAATTGAAGTAAATGATTTAGTGAAAATCTTCTCGCTTAAACAGTCCGACATGTATAATCTATATATTCCACTACTCGGCAGTCAGATTTATTTGTGTAGTATTCGGTTATCGACATCGCTAAAAATAGCATTTTCATTGATTAAATTCATATTCATCCACGTAATTTGTGATTGTGCATTTATTGACAATTCTATAAGCCAACGCTACTTCTAAACTTTGAATGCGTTATAATTTGTTGGATACTTGTAACAAAATAAAAATATTTCTTTCTTTTAAGCTGTTTTGAGAACTACTTGTTGTTAGGTTTGTCGTTAAACCGCTGTGTCAGAGATTTAATGTCAGCTTTGTATTTACTGATCTTCGATCAGAAAATACAATTAAACCTATTTGCTGTTCAAGTCTTTTAAGGTAACTGTTCTATATTTTGTTTAAAGGCAACCGATTAGATGGTAGTTTAAGTTGAATGTTCATTTGCCGAATATTATGATATATTAACAATAGAAACTTTCGTCTGTAAGTTTTTGGTTTATTGATAGGAATGTAAACACACTGATGAGTCAGACGAGGTTTTGAAGTAATTCATTAAACTAGTAGATTGACATCGAAATAAATCAATTAGCAGACTTTGTTCATTTTCACTACTTTTTTGTATGTTCCAAAGAAAATACAAGATGAACTTGAAATTCTACCAAATAACCAATATTAATGATAATAATATCCAAAAATATTCTCTAAATAATATAAATAAACGTATACCATAGAAGGAGTATGTTTTGGATACAGGATATTATAGACCTTATAGACCTGTATATTTTGGATATTATCGTTAATATTGATAGAATTTCAAGTTCCTGTGAATATTCTAATCTCTAGCATGCCTACCAAAGTTCATGATGAACAATGTCTTTTGTCTGCCCATTAATAAATGATATACAATTCTGGTAAAAACCAATTAACCATTGTGAAGTTTATAAGAATATCTGGTCATCAGATGTCATCAGATGTCTACTAGTTCATCTCCACTTGCTGCATTGTTCTCGCTTGGACGCCCTTTGATGCTTTACATCAATGCTTTTCTTGTACAATACATAGAGTGAGACTAAAAAAATGATTGAAGCACCACACTAAATACCGTGTTCCGGTATATACAGGATAGAGCGTCTGAATGATAAAATGCTAAAATCTTGCTTTTTACCCAACGGAATTAATTTTAAAAGGTCTAATTCATCTTTTTACATCGATTTATGTATAATAATGAATGAACATTGTAATAAACGATATGTGACTACTTTATGATCATGATTTGTGCAAGACTTAGTGTATAGAGGTACTGCTCCAGTCCTGTAAATAGTTGAATCCCAATACATATACAGTACTAGGCATGCAGGAACGGAAAAAATATTACAATGCTTGGTAATATTGACTTAATACTCAATTATATTTCTTTAACTGCTATTATATATTATATGTATACACCTATTTCAGTTTGTTTTGTGGTTGTTGTAGTTTTTCCTGATCGCCTAGTAAAAAGTGGAGCGGTTTCCCGTTATGAGCTGGCAGCTAACGTTTAAAAAACTTTATTTTCAACTCGTGGCATACATTTGTTTCTATGTATTTCATAAACCATTGTGCATCCGTATAATTTTATTTCTGAGAACTACGGCTGCTGAAAAATATTTACACATTTCAGCTCAATATTGCCAAACAATGAATGTTAAAACTTCTTCATTACTTTCATTTATTTAGTATGTTTGTAAGTTACCTCCCCTTAACAAATCAAATATTCAGTATTGGTAATGATATAAGCATATCAACATAATCAATGTGTAAAATATTCATTTAGCAATGATGACAGTAATAAATCAAAATTTCATACCAGTATTGATTGTTATGGCATTGTTTTCTAGATACACTGTTGGAGATTAGGGGGACATTTAGCAGACATTACAACAGAAGAGGAAGAACTATATATAGAGGAACAAGTATTAGGTAATGGTGAATTCTTTTAATATAATATTTTTTCTATTTTATTTTCATATAAATGACCAGGTAAAGTTTAATCTCTTTACCTCAACATTTTAGCATAAGCTTTACACACATACCAGGTTTATCTTATTCAAAGGTGTTTTAGTTGAAATACATTTGGGTCATACCCACTTATGTAAAAAATGGATGGGAAACGATTTTTGCATTCCTCTGAAATTCGGAGTTATATCAAAGTGCGTCATAAAGTGAGCCACATAGAAAGATAGGCCACCAGAAACGCTCGAAGGTCAACCATTGCAACAAGAACACTGAGTGTCAAGAAAGATATGGTAGCAGTATTCTTCGACATCAATGGCACTGTACTTCAAGTTTCAGTGCAAAGGGTCTGTCACAGGAAGGTTCTACAAACAAAAAGTTTTGAAAAAGTTGAGAAAATCCTTCCGTAAAAGTCGCCCAGCTACTGGACTCATGGGGTGTTTGTTTACTTGCGACAACGCGCCGGCATAAATCTCAACGATTGTGAAGGATTTTTTTGCAAAAGAGAAAGCAAAAATCCTTCATCAACCACCCCCCCCCCCGTCGGAAATATAGATAGAAGCCGAAGTGCCGTAGGATCCGCTGTTCATCAGTGCCTTCTACGCATCCCTAAAAAGGACTTTGAAAATGCATTTCAATGTGGCTGGAAAAGCTGAAGTTGTGTTTCTCACAAAGGAGAGTACTTTGAAGGAAATAATCAAAAATAAAGTATCCTGGTACTGTATTTGTCTTTATATTTATAATTGGACAAAATATATTGCGCACCCTTCGTACACTGTTAAATAATGAGTGCACACATTGGTCAAACCAAACTAGTGACTTAAAGCTCAATTTTAGCATGCCCTAAAAAGTATATTTTTAATAATTATACTTAGCAATGATCAATTTAAATACTATACGTTGGCGTTAATATCTTTGTTATTATATGCTTTTCGATGGTTAATAGAAATATATCAGTAAGGTAGAACGCGACACTTTACGAACTTTCGAGTAGCGTCTTGAAAATTGGCATGCAAACAATTGACCATATTTCTGATTGGATTTCGTTGATTTTATTTCAATAGTTCAGCCAATTTTTGTACACACGACGTCAAAGTTGACCATCAAAGCCCGTTTTTGAACATGACGTCGTTGCGTATCCTTGGCAACTGTTACGGGTATTTCAACGCCATTGGCGGACAAAATATCTTAAATTTTAAAGCATTCGACGGAAATTACTTTTTCCTTTAAGCTGATATAAAATGTATTGTTTTACACCGAAAATTGTTTGAGTAATGGAAAGAAAATTGTCAATTTTGTGTAAAATTTGACGTTCAGTTTAGCCGCAATTTTCGGCTTATAATCGGCTTATTAAAAAATTCCTGAAATAAATTTTTGATTTTTTTCTTTAAACGTCCTTTAAAATGTATACTTAGTCAAAATAACTAAAAAAATAAGGGGGTCACCGACTCAATTTTTTCGGTACACGTGATTTTATTCCCCCCACCCCTTTGGATAAAAGTCACGCTATCTCGGGGCGTTTGGTTTTTTGATGTTATTAAAACGATCGCCCTGTGTCAAAATCCCGCTTTTTACGGCATTTTACGCTATTTTATGACCACTGCGGAAAATATATGGTACGGAATTCCGTATATTATAGATAGACAGGTAAAAATAAGTGAAATTTGATGTACGGGACCGTATATCATGCAATACGTATATGACTAATATACCGTGATCCGTACACTCGTAATATGCGGGAACTTTGAATGAAGTCCGTATTTACTAAAATGCGTATTTTTTTAATTACACGGTCAGATATTACCAAAATATGATTTTTTTATTCTTGTAAATACAGATTTTGTATATAAAACAGAGAATAAAGATGTACTTCAGAATTACCCACTTTCTACAAGAGGAAAGAAATAATAGTCTGATCTGACATTTGTCAGAATAACATTAATTAAAATGTAATATTTCTCGGTTTTATTAACATGTCAGTTGCATACTGATTAAATATTTAGGTTAGTGAAACATCGACAGATCATCCTCAGTGCCCGTAGCATGTACAGACAAAAAAATGACAATATATATTGAAATATCTTTATTTTGTATAAAGATTTACAACGCAACACTCCTTTGTGCAGGATATAGCTCAGGGCCGCCGTTCGCTATATATGTTCTGCTAAAATCCGCATTGTATAGTGTATTTACAGCGTTTCATTATATTTCATGTTTAAAGTACTGTTTCTTAATTTTTCTGTTCAAAATAAATTCTACCATAAATTTGGCTATACAGTGAATAATGAATATTTGCAAAGGCCGATTTGATAGTAATGTGTTTAATACAGCGTTTATGGTGAATCCTCAATTAATCGTTATTTTTAACATTATGATATTCTAAAATGTTAAGCAAAACGAGAGAATATGTATCGCAGATGTTTATTTACTTGTAGAATCGAACGTGCTACATCTATAATCCAACACCCACTGAGCTAACGTTTCAAACATGACTATTGCTTCACCCTAATATAATTGACTAAATTTCATTTATGAATCGTATATTTTAATTTGTCAATATTTCGCCAATTCTGTCAAATTGTTGCAATAGTTTTTGATTACAAGTGAAATTCAAATTCTGGTTTTTAATAGGTGAAATAAAATACATATCACTCACAGTATATCACTCATAGTGTGGGTAATGCAAAATGTATAGATTTGCAGAATTTCTTGTAGACTACGTATTAATTTATGATTGAATTTCCGTAAATTTCTAAATTTACATAAAAATATATACATTTGTAGTTGCTTTTTGTTCCTTATGGTATATTTCTCGATTCAAGTTTATTAATCTTATTGTATTACAATATCAAAAAGGAACACCGCAATGATTACTCTCAGCTGTCTTTATTTTTGTTTGCGCAGCGTACGCGTTGCCGTTGAACGCCTGACGTCATTTTCTTTACATGCGTCTGTTTACAATAAATTATTCCTTATGAAGTTATTAATTATGCTTAAAAACAAGAAAAAAATTGATTGTTTTTCGTACAATTTTAAGAATTTGCAATGGAACGTTGTTGTTGTTGTTTTATATGTATAAGTAAAACTCTAGAACAATTCTCCTGATAAGCTGAACATTGCTTACGTCGAATTTCGTTACAAAATTACTCACGGGGTAGGGGTAATAAAATCACGTGTACCGAAAAATTTGAGTCGGTGTCCCCCTATTTTTTTTAGTTATTTTGACTAAGTATACATTTTAAAGGACTTTTAAAATAAAAAATAAAAAAATTATTTCATGAATTTTTTAATAAACCGCTTTAAAGTCGAAAATTGCGGCTAAACTGAACGTCAAATTTCACACAAAATTGACAATTTTCTTTCCATTTCTCAAACATTTTTCGGCGTAAAAGAATAAATTTTATATCAGCTTAAAGGAAAAGATAATTTTCGTCGATTGCTGTAGGATTTAAGATATTTTGTCCGCCAATGGCGTTAAAATACCCGTAACAGTTGCCAAGGTTACGCAACGACGTCATGTTCAAAAACGGACTTTGATGGTCAATTTTGACGTCATGTGTACAAAAATTGGCTGAAATTATTGAAATAAAATCAACGAAATCCAATCAGAAATATGGTCAATTGTCTGCATGCCAATTTTCAATATTTCGATCTTACACTGAACTAAACAAATTTCCTCTATGTAGTGCAAGGGACACAGATAACAGAATATTGATAGATATACTGAACACTAATAACATAATTACGAACGATATTCTCCAATTCTGCATGAAAGCAGCACGTCCAATTTTCATGAAAATTTTGAAATGTGTTTGAATGTGTTAATATTGTGAAGTTACCAAAAGGTAGCAAATTACATATTATCAATGGCACTTGCAAACCACGTAAAAGTGGTCAAAATATGCATCAATAGCCTTTACTGCGTAAATAACGCAATAGCAATATAGTTGTAGATACTGAAAAATCAGTCATGAATCATCGCATATCATATGTAAAATATCAATTGAATCTTAAAACTTCTTACTTTTCCTTACATCTTAGTGCATTTTCCTTAAGTTTGACTTTATTGAAATATTTTGACTCATCTGGAGGCATGTAGCTTTATTTTAATTCTCAAAAGCTTTTTCCTATTGGTATACTTTCATAGTTTTCCGTTACTAATTGGCAAATAACTTGAAAGAACCTTTCCTTCTTGTGTTGCAATTTGGCTATTTGAATAATCTTATCTTTTGCATTTAGCAATTAGATCATTTATAAGTGATTACTGATTAAGCATTTGGGAAGTCAAAATACTACTTTGTTTACATTTTTCTACTTTTATTACAAATTATTTCACATTTTGCTCTACTTTCTTCAGGTAACAAACATCTATCATGCTCTTAAACTATTTTAAATACTTTTGCATTATAAAATTCATTGTTGCCCTTTCTAAAGAAATAAAGATATATTAGTTTCTGAGGCATACAATTCCTTTAATTAAAACACTTGTAATATTTTTTAACATAGATTTTAAAAATCCAGCTATATATAATTTCAGATATATATACTGAAGCTTGGATAGGAGCATCGCGTGAAAAAATTGGAGGAATATTTCACTGGGAAGACGGTACACCCCTGTCTGATCATTATTTGAAATGGGGAAATGATGAACCATCAGACAGACTGGATGAGAAGTGCGTAGTGCTGAAATGGACGGGTACATGGAATTGGCATGATGTTTTTTGTGGTTTAAATTTAAGCAGTTTGTGTGAACTTGACTAGTTTGAAGAAAGTCTAAAGTTTACAAATGTACGTTAAATGAAATATAAATATAAAAAAAAATTATTTCCAGTCCCATCATGATAAACATCCTTAATGTGGTACACTTAAAATACACATAAAATTCAAAATATAGACTAAAGAACAAGCAAGACTGGGTTTTAAATTCTCGTCGATCTCTGACAAAAAGAGCATCGTTCACGCTTTTACAGTTCCCCCAAAACTCTAAAGTTTTAGCACAAGTTATTAAGTACGTTAAGTGCTAGTTTTACTTTGAATATTACTTCTGATTCATTTTCGGTGCGCTTTTTATACAAAAAACTTTTCTGTATATCCGGAAAAATGCAAGCAGATGAGAGGTACATACATGTAACATCTTTAAAATTTCCGCTTTATTTAATATGTTTGTCCCCGAAACATCTGTGTCCAAAATCATGCACGAGTCAATGCGGTAGTACAACAGCACGCCTGGTAAACGATATAGCTACCTCTTTCGGAGGTATACGGTAAATTGCTTTATCACACACCCGTGCTGATTTTGCGAGTCTGTAAATATGGTATTGCACGGCCGTGCATATATTTTGACGTGACGTCATTAGCGTTATACAAACATAGTGTAAAGACGCGCTAAATGTTAGCGATATACTATAGGCGCCTCGATGAAAAATGACTCTTATTTCACTTTAACTGTCTTTATTTTGGGTATGTGATAAATAGAATATTAAATTCATGTAAGTTTATTACTGAATTTATTGCACTCGTTGAATAAAATAATATTATGCTCGCCAGAGGCTCGCATAATATAGAGGATATTTGTTTAGTTCAGTGTAAGATCGGAATATATTTCACCGAGTGAGCACCAAAAGGTATATTTCACGAGTGGCGCAGCCACAAGTGAAATATGAACTTTTGGTGTTCACAAGGTGAAATATATTTCAATCTTACACTAAACTAAACAAATTTTCTTTTTATTACATGCAAAGAAACGTTCTAAAAAGACATTTAACCTAATACTGAATGAAAAGCGCGCCAAATAATAATACAACGTGACGTCATTTACGACGTCACGTCATTAAGCTGGTACCCAGTACTGTGCACGCCGGTATTTCACTGAAACAACGTAAGGGGCTTAAATTCAAAACAGTGAAATTATCAAAGTGGTAATTTCACTGTTTCAAACAGTGAAATTACCAGTTTTATATCACTGATATATTTCTATAAACAACCCGAAAAGCATGTAATAAATAAGTTTATTCAACTCGTGCAATAAATTCAGTATTGAACTTACACTCATTCAATATCCTCTATCTATCGCAACTTCCCAGTTTAATATTCGTACTCCGACTGATTGATACAATTGGTGAAATGGATAACACATGTATTAAAGTATCTGTGCCTATATATGTATATTCTATGACACAAATAATAATATAAATATATGTTCAGATTATTTTCAATACTCACTTTATATAGTTATAGTTCTGACTATATATGTTATAGTCCTGTTCAAAGATTGGTGATTTATTGATGATAGTGATATGCGCCGGTAAATCTCTCCTTATCAACTTATACATGTACCTGTCTATTTCAACCTACAAAGTACGTACATCATTATATGATTATTTCTTTTTTTATTAAATGCTTTAGAGTGAATTACTGATTTATCAGGAAAAATATATTTGATAATTTGACAGTGAAAATTATCAAAATATAACTTCACTCTTTTAAACAGATTTTCCCCATGTGGTACTTCAATTAAATTTTTGCTGACAATTCTGACATTGTCAGGGCTATTTAGAAAAAAGCAAAGCTGAAATTGATAAAGAACTTAAAATTCAAAACCAATGAAAAGAAAAAAAAATCTCCAATTCATTCAAAATACCAATCAACAAAAACCCTCTTCTTACCAACAACAAACTCAAATGTTTATTATATAACATAATATTTATGCTTATTAAATAACTACCCATTGTACTTTCAAGCATATCCATGTACATACATATACACACTGTCAATTTCTAACAGTTAGATACTAGGATAAAATCAGCTTTATAAGAAGCAGCTTTCGGTTCTGATCCTCTTTCATTCACTGCATGTATTGTAAAATTTTATTTGTAAATTGTAAATGTGTATACTTGTTTGAAATACAAATAAATTGTAAATCTGTATTCTTGTGTGAAATAAACTATGTTTTAATTGAATTAAACATGCCAGTGATCAAGCTAAACAACACTGCCCTTTAAGACCAGAGAAGAGAAAAAACAGTGGTACAGTCCATTACTAAAACTGTTTTGTTATGTAATCGGCAGAATATTGCGTAACGTGCCCATCGTAACGATTCATTGCATTTACATGCTGTTAAAATTTTCAAACACTACTACTAGAATTCAGCCTTGACGTCACGCTGGTGATTCTCTGTTGAAAAACATTTTGATACGTCTACTAATAATACAACATACAACTAATCTAAATTTGTTGCAATGCATAGCAGTACAAAAATACTCCCGACGTTTCAATTACAAACAGTTTTTAATTTTTAGTTTGGTTTTAACACAATTTGTGACATACATACGTATAAATACAATTGCCGAGCTATTTCAATAACATACATTTACATTATATCGTTTTTTTTATGTAATTCAATATATGATAGGAGCACAAAGTTGAAAGTCATAATCATTTAAAAGTTGATTATTCAAAAACTATTCTGAATACAACTAACAAAACTTTACGGTACAGCATCAACTTTTGTATATGTATAATGTGTGTTTCATGGCCGGTGCCAACATTGTCTCATGTATAACATGTATAGTACAGGGAATTCGCTTTATATACCACCAAATGAGAACGTCACCGCCATTTTTACCGTTAATCGACAGAAACGAATGTCTAGGCTAAGAGTGTAAATAAACCGATGATGATTAAGTTGATTACCTTCGTTATAAGCCGCCTCCGTGGTCGAGGGGTTAGGGTCGATGACTTCTAATCCACTTACCTCTCATGCGTGGGTTCGATCCCCGGGAGATGCTTTGGTAATTTAGCGCGGAGGAAGGTAGTCTAGCACTGGTGTAACTCTCCAGGAACGATGGTTATGAAACTACCTGCCTATATGACTGAAATACTGTTGAAAAAGGCGTAAAATGAAACAAACAAACAAACAAACCTTCGTTATAAACACTAAAGAAAAAAAAAATGAACAAATATTATATATATAATGTTAATTAAATGCATATTATCAGCAGTCGTCAGAAGATAACGTACTCAGATCCTAGCATGTAAAATTGGAGACATTGCCTATATTCTTGTTATTGTTCAGTAACATAAAAGCTTCCTTGCAGCATCTAGCCCCTTTTGCCAGGATAATGTTTTGCTCAATAAAATATCGTTTCTGCATAAATAAACGGGAGCGAATGGCGAGTGAAAACGAATGTGTCATTTTTATTTACGTCACACAAGCCGTGTATGTTTGTTTATTTAATGTGGAAAAAAAAAACATTATCAGAAAATAGGATATAATTTCATAAATAGCAAGTTGTTATATTATTTATTTACTGGTTATTAGAAAATGCCTGTTAAATTGTTTGCGTAAATCGACTGTTTATAAAAAAAATAATTTATTAACCTGCATATCTTGAAGAATAGATTACAAATGTATCGTACTAAAAATAAATTATAAATAAGTGACTTTTTTAAGATACGCTTAAAAAAGGAGATGAATCGAAAATAGGAGATAAAAGGGGAAATAAAAAGGCAATGTTTAAGTTCTTGTAGTATGAAAATTCGCGACGAGTGAAATATAAGAGTTTTCATGCCACAATTTGAAAATCAATCCTGTATTTATAGAAAATTCACTTGAATTTCCTGTTTATTATTGAAATTTTTCTTTTGTTTGACATTACAATTTGAAAGACTTTCCTACGGAAACGTATACTGACCCCCCTTATATGTGTTGCTATTTAGTTGATGTTTTTATCATTTTATTTGTCGGCACATATTTATAAAATAAATCAATAACGGTCACAATAATAACTGTTAAGAAATGTAATAGTCTATGTTCAAGAAAATTTATATTTGACATGATATTTATAATTCGTATTTGTCAGATTTATTTAAACCGATACAAATAAAAGTGTGTTTACAAGACTTTAAATATTTCGCACAATAGATAACTCTTCGTGATGATGCAGATTACTAATTCCTAATCGCGCGATTAGTGTAGTGAGGAGAATTGAAGAAAGTGGAAAAGGTTTTACAGGTATTTTATTCTTTTTTCATTATGTTATGGTTACATCATGTATGAGCAGAATGAAAACTGTAAGACAGATTTTTCAAAACGTTTTTTTAACAATATCTAAAAATATGTATTATGATATTATAAAAATACAATCATGGAAAGGGGTCGTTTTCGAGTAATCTGCCATTTATTTTCTTGTCTGTTAAAGGGCAGATAACTTTACCCTTAGTCTCACACGCCTCATTTATACAATTAGTAGAGGATAAAGAGACTGACAATGATAATTCTTTAATAATGGGTATTTGAAAAAAAATGGCAAAGATAAGGATATTGAAGCAAACTACTTTTCAATAATTACTAAAATGTTGTACATTCGGTTGACAGAAATCAGCTACATAAAAAGCAGAACAATAAGACAATATGATTATCTGTTTTTGTAATAAGCATTTTCTAAAACAAGCTCAATGATTCCCATTTCTCCTCTTTATATGTTTTTGATACTCTCAAAATATTTAAATGTCCTGTAGGCTATTTTTCATTGATTAAATTTGCCTTTCGGAGAGCAACGTAAGTATAATCATGTTATATATGCATTGATTAATTTAATTTCAATAAAATTCCTTTCAGGTGCCCTTCAGTACTGACAGTTCAAGATGTCCCATCTGTGACGAGAGGAACAGAGGATATTTGTATATCACGTGGTCACATCCTCTGCAAATTATGTGATAAAACACAAAAATCTAGTGGCAATAATCTGTGATAGTGCCCTTTTCGTCGGACAACCATCTAGAGCATAGGAAACATTCACCAATTAAACTATCAGACAACAAGACATAATCATCATTCTCAGTTGAATTTTCATTACGATGTTCTTTGTAAACATTCTATTCAGTGCATTGCTCACTTTTGTATAATATTATTGCACTGTTTTCATTTTCAATTTGTGTCGAAAAGTTAAAAGAAATTTTACAGCCATAATAAACTTATAAAGAAGAAACGCACCATAACACTTTTATATATATAGATTTTGAGTGATAACCCTCTGTGTAAAGTATTTTCTTTTATCTGGAACAAAACTGAAAAAAAAGATACTTGATATATCAAATTTAAACTTCAAAGATTTATAGATCTTTTTAAAGAAAGGAAACTTTTTCAAGAACAATAATTCTTTTATGCATACTTTTGGATTTATCGAACATTTATTTGTTCATAAAAGTTAACATGTCCCGGCCATGATAATGGCAAGGGAAAATATAGTTTTAACCCTGTCCGTCTTTATGTGCGTGTTCGAAAACCTTGTCCATCCAGTAATGATGTCATGCATGAAGGGATTTTGAAATAACGTAGCATAATTGTGTAGCTTGATGACTAGGTTTATCATTTGCAAGTCCTAGACCCATAGTTTCAAGATATAATCCACATAAGTCAAATGGTCAAAGGTCAACAGTGAGAAAATCTTGCCTGACCCTTATCGCTGTCATGAATCAGGGGATTTGAAAATAACTTTGCAACTTGATGATAACCTAGACCTAGACTAGCTCCAATGTAAAGGTCAGACTTAGAGGTCAAAGGTCAGTAGTCAGAACATCGTGTCCGGCCGAAACTCTGTCAAATAGCGAGAGAATTCGAAAAAAATTTGCACAAATCATATTGAGACGGTATGTGACTTGTAAAAGCAATACTTCTACCTCCAAGGTCAAGGTTACACTTAATCTGGGGATTAAAATAACTGAACATAGATGTAAAGCATGAGGAGTCGATGTGTCATGCGCAAGACCTAGAACCTTTGATCCATTGTAAAAGTCACTCTTAGAGGTCAAAGGTCAGCTGTTAGAAAATCTTGTCCAGCCAATATTCTTGTCATGTATCAATGGATTTTAAAATATATTTTTGTAAATAGTACACATGTGTAGCATGATCAAGGGATTTTGAAAAATGTTAGCGCATTTGTTAAGAATGACATAGACCCCTAGGTTCTAGGCCAAAGATCACACCTAAAACTTAAAGGCTAGAAAATCTTATCCAGTCTAAATGTCAGATGGCAAATGTGTTAAGCATTATGAGTCCTTGTTAGCAATTGTGACATTCAATGATTTGACAATACTTTACTTTGTCTTATCATAAATTTGTTATCCTTACATATATAGCGGGGACATCCGTGTCTTTCAGACACATTGCTAGTTTTACTTTGTAATTTATCATGTTTATTTTTTGTCTACAGCCTATAAAGTTAACACGATTTATCAGGAACTAGATATCACTTTTAAGACTCCAAGAATTGTTTTGTTCAATCTTTAATTAATTGATACATGAGGATATTTATCCCACAATCAATATATTGAAGTAAATCAGAGTTTATGTTGTAAACATTATGATTTTCCTGGTCTAATTACATTAACTGATGATTCAGTGAATTTGATAATATGAGCATAAAGATGCTTTCATTTTATTTTTTAATCTTGAGATTGTAATTGTAATAATACTTTAAATGAATAAACAAACAACAAAAATTGTTAAAAATATGTTAATGTTATTATATCTAAAATGGATGACATTTTGCTTGACTGGTTGGCTTTTATATCATTATAACACTCTGATATACATAATACTAAGTAGCTTTTTTAGATTTTAGAGTATTTCTTGTAATTTTGTTTCTAGACATTTTTATGTTTTTATTTTTTTACCATATACAATTAACAAAATGACCTTTAGAACAAATAGCTATCGGTATTTATGCTAACATTTTTAAAACTTATATTAACGCATGAACGCTAAGTAGACTCCCTTTTTGCAGAATCAAAAATGACACATCCTTTTCAACACATTAAACTAATGTCTATGTGTTCTTTAAAAACATGTTCAAAGGTACAAACATAACATGTAAAAGTATTGATCAAATATTTTATCGTCTATAACTTTTACTTTAAACGTTTGACAAAAGTTTTTAACTTTTTACAGTTTCGTAATAACGTGACTCTGTGATAATTTTTGTATTGTTTATATCATTATGTGATATACCGTAGATGATTAATCATAAATGATAATTGTGATCCTTATTTCAGAATTTGATTTCATTTCGATGTAAGTCTTGTTAAATATTTTAGATGTAATAAAGATGTTATAAAACAATGAAAGAATTTAATTCTATTTTCTACTTTTCCCATATTACAAGGCTAAGATTCACGTCAGTCCCTCTAATCAAGCAGCATGTTATGAAAAGACAATGGAATTGAAAATTTGTGTTTGCAAGTGGTTGCCATTTTGTTTGATCATTACAAATATGCCATTGCTGTTAGTAATTTACATATGTTGTATCTTTTGGTTCGTGTCATGATAACATTATGGCCAAAGAAAAAAGGCGGGTAGTTTCCTAACCATCGTTCCTGGAGAGTTACACCAGTACTAGACTACCTTCCTCCGCGCTAAACTACCAAAGTATCTCCCGAGGATCGAACCTTGCCGTCTGTGGTTAAGGAGTTACATGTATTAGAAACTAGGAAACATTACCCTTTTAAGTAGGACTTAGTCATGATAATAATATGTCATATGTTGCAGTTCGGATAAGAATATCCGTCGCGAGGTTACCCACTATTTGGGCTTGCCGAGTTGCAGGTAATGGGCAGGTATCAAAGAGACAGATATTTCGATCTGAACCGCAAATACATGCCAGGTGTTTCGGTAAAACTAATATGGGGGTGACAGATTTAAGTCGCGTGTTTCAATTGGCGTCATTTCAGCACACTTCAGAA